>NW_027640439.1:0-94000 GCF_949752795.1 Hyperoodon ampullatus
GAAATTACAGTGATATGTGCCCGTCCAAATGCCTAACAGCTACTCTCTCATTGGTTCTCCCTCTTCCCTTTCATCCTCTGCCAAATTGGCAACCTGTGCGAACCAAGAGGTTAAAGGCGCTGTCTCTCCAAGTTGGGAGGTTGATAGTAAAGCAGACGGAAAGTCAAACCGGAGCACCAGGAGAGGGACTATGCGTTGAGTTTTAGAAACCTTTCGTATTCACAGTGTGTCCGTTCTCTAGGTTTCCCGCACATGTTATAGCTGTAGTAATATTCCCTTCAACCTGGAGAGTTCGGACCCATGGAATGGGTGCCATGCATTATTGCTTTAAAGGGTCTGCATTTGCTCACCCAATCTCACCAATCGTCTCAGTCCCAAGTGTCCCTCCTTATGCCACATCCAGCTGTTGTTGTAGATAGGGTCATTCCAGCTTTCATCAGAGACCCTGAAGGAATTGTAAAGAATTTCCCAGTTTTTTTGTTTTGTTTTTGAAATTCCTTTTTATAGTGGGTTTGAGCTGATTCTCGCTGCCATGTTTATGCCAGTCTAGACACACATGATTCCCTTATGGAGACATATCAATACATAGGTTTTAAGATTCTTACTAGTCAGATATTTTCCTCTGCGGGAAATATGGGGTTTTGAATCCCTTTCGCTGACGACGGTGTAGGTCTTGTCTATTCCATAGTTGGTTTTTGGAACGGTACCTGTGCTTATATCAAACTCTGGTTTTATGCATCACCCCACCTCTCCTTCCCCCTTAAGCAGGTATAAGAGTGTTTTCTAAATGTGAGACACTGTTCTCTTTCCTAACTCAGTTCAAGTGTAGCCATGTTTACAGGATCTTCATAAGTGATATCTTATGATAAGTTTCTTTTTCTGTGTGACTTATTTCACTTAGAATCATCGTACCTGAATCCACCCATTTTGCTGCTACTGGTCTTATGACATTGATTTCATGGCTGAGGGATATTCCATCGTACGTAAGTACCACAATTTTTTGAACCATGTTTATATTTTCTGGGATACTTAAGGTGTATCCAAGTTGAGGTCCTTGTATGCAGTGCAGCCCTAAATTTTGGGGTGGCTCTGTCTTATTGATTTTCAGTTTTCTCAAGGTATATTCCCTAGGCTGGTAGTGCCCTTGGCTCTGTAGCTCTGTTCTTTACTTGTTTTAGGGAACAGAATGCACTCCTCCAGAGAGGCAGTTGGCAATTTACATCCCGCCCATCAGCATAACAAGGCTCCCTGTTCTCCAGGGCCTGTCTTGCCTTTCTTGTTCTTACACATTTTGTGGATGTCCCTTTTGACCAGTGGGAAGTGATACTTCTTTGTAGTGCAGATTTGCATTGCCCGCTTGATTGCTTGGCCAAAAAGGGCGTATGCGTTTTCTCCTGAATATATTCAGGAGAAAACGCATACGCCCTTTTTGGCCAAGTGCATCATTGTCGAAGTTGTGCCCCTCTTCCTGTGCTTTAAAGGCGATTCCAACGTACCTCTTGAAATCTGTTTCCTGCTATTCTGCCTCGCTTTCAAGTCCGCCTCATTGCCTTCCCTCAACAGATTTTTGGACGATAGTTGTCCTTTATTACTCGGCCAGTTTGTGAATTGCTGTGCCCCTGAGCTCCATTTTTCAACTCGTTTTTGGTGAGCTGAGCGCAAGTCCAAAATTTTGGTTCAGGACCTATACTGGTTCCCGGTGGGTGGCTGAGAATTTGGTTAATTCTTCTTCCTGCCGGGAAATTACAGTGATATGTGCCCGTCCAAATGCCTAACAGCTACTCTCTCATTGGTTCTCCCTCTTCCCTTTCATCCTCTGCCAAATTGGCAACCTGTGCGAACCAAGAGGTTAAAGGGGCTGTCTCTCCAAGTTGGGAGGTTGATAGTAAAGCAGACGGAAAGTCAAACCGGAGCACCAGGAGAGGGACTATGCGTTGAGTTTTAGAAACCTTTCGTATTCACAGTGTGTCCGTTCCCTAGGTTTCCCGCACATGTTATAGCTGTAGTAATATTCCCTTCAACCTGGAGAGTTCGGACCCATGGAATGGGTGCCATGCATTATTGCTTTAAAGGGTCTGCATTTGCTCACCCAATCTCACCAACCGTCTCAGTCCCAAGTGTCCCTCCTTATGCCACATCCAGCTGTCGTTGTAGATAGGGTCATTCCAGCTTTCATCAGAGACCCTGAAGGAATTGTAAAGAATTTCCCAGTTTTTTTGTTTTGTTTTTGAAATTCCTTTTTATAGTGGGTTTGAGCTGATTCTCGCTGCCATGTTTATGCCAGTCTAGACACACTTGATTCCCTTACGGAGACATATCAATACATAGGTTTTAAGATTCTTACTAGTCAGATATTTTCCTCTGCGGGAAATATGGGGTTTTGAGTCCCTTTCGCTGAGGACGGTGTAGGTCTTGTCTATTCCATAGTTGGTTTTTGGAACGGTACCTGTGCTTATATCAAACTCTGGTTTTATGCATCACCCCACCTCTCCTTCCCCCTTAAGCAGGTATAAGAGTGTTTTCTAAATGTGAGACACTGTTCTCTTTCCTAACTCAGTTCAAGTGTAGCCATGTTTACAGGATCTTCATAAGTGATATCTTATGATAAGTTTCTTTTTCTGTGTGACTTATTTCACTTAGAATCATCATACCTGAATCCACCCATTTTGCTGCTACTGGTCTTATGACATTGATTTCATGGCTGAGGGATATTCCATCGTACGTAAGTACCACAATTTTTTGAACCATGTTTATATTTTCTGGGATACTTAAGGCATATCCAAGTTGAGGTCCTTGTATGCAGTGCAGCCTTAAATTTTGGGGTGGCACTGTCTTATTGATTTTCAGTTTTCCCAAGGTATATTCCCTAGACCTGTAGTGCCCTTGGCTCTGTAGCTCTGTTCTTTACTTGTTTTAGGGAACAGAATGCACTCCTCCAGAGAGGCAGTTGGCAATTTACATCCCGCCCATCAGCATAACAAGGCTCCCTGTTCTCCAGGGCCTGTCTTGCCTTTCTTGTTCTTACACATTTTGTGGATGTCCCTTTTGACCGGTGGGAAGTGATACTTCTTTGCAGTGCAGATTTGCATTGCCCGCTTGCTTGCTTGGCCAAAAAGGGCGTATGCGTTTTCTCCTGAATATATTCAGGAGAAAACGCATACGCCCTTTTTGGCCAAGTGCATCATTGTCGAAGTTGTGCCCCTCTTCCTGTGCTTTAAAGGCGATTCCAACGTACCTCTTGAAATCTGTTTCCTGCTATTCTGCCTCGCTTTCAAGTCCGCCTCGATGCCTTCCCTCAACAGATTTTTGGACGATAGTTGTCCTTTATTACTCGGCCAGTTTGTGAATTGCTGTGCCCCTGAGCTCCATTTTTCAACTCGTTTTTGGTGAGCTGACCGCAAGTCCAAAATTTTGGTTCAGGACCTATACTGGTTCCCGGTGGGTGGCTGAGAATTTGGTTAATTCTTCTTCCTGCCGGGAAATTACAGTGATATGTGCCCGTCCAAATGCCTAACAGCCACTCTCTCATTGGTTCTCCCTCTTCCCTTTCATCCTCTGCCAAATTGGCAACCTGTGCGAACCAAGAGGTTAAAGGCGCTGTCTCTCCAAGTTGGGAGGTTGATAGTAAAGCAGACGGAAAGTCAAACCGGAGCACCAGGAGAGGGACTATGTGTTGAGTTTTAGAAACCTTTCGTATTCACAGTGTGTCCGTTCTCTAGGTTTCCCGCACATGTTATATCTGTAGTAATATTCCCTTCAACCTGGAGAGTTCGGACCCATGGAATGGGTGCCATGCATTATTGCTTTAAAGGGTCTGCATTTGCTCACCCAATCTCACCAATCGTCTCAGTCCCAAGTGTCCCTCCTTATGCCACATCCAGCTGTCGTTGTAGATAGGGTCATTCCAGCTTTCATCAGAGACCCTGAAGGAATTGTAAAGAATTTCCCAGTTTTTTTGTTTTGTTTTTGAAATTCCTTTTTATAGTGGGTTTGAGCTGATTCCCGCTGCCATGTTTATGCCAGTCTAGACACACTTGATTCCCTTAAGGAGACATATCAATACATAGGTTTTAAGATTCTTACTAGTCAGATATTTTCCTCTGCGGGAAATATGGGGTTTTGAGTCCCTTTCGCTGAGGACGGTGTAGGTCTTGTCTATTCCATAGTTGGTTTTTGGAACGGTACCTGTGTTTATATCAAACTCTGGTTTTATGCATCACCCCACCTCTCCTTCCCCCTTAAGCAGGTATAAGAGTGTTTTCTAAATGTGAGACACTGTTCTCTTTCCTAACTCAGTTCAAGTGTAGCCATGTTTACAGGATCTTCATAAGTGATATCTTATGATAAGTTTCTTTTTCTGTGTGACTTATTTCACTTAGAATCATCGTACCTGAATCCACCCATTTTGCTGCTACTGGTCTTATGACATTGATTTCATGGCTGAGGGATATTCCATCGTACGTAAGTACCACAATTTTTTGAACCATGTTTATATTTTCTGGGATACTTAAGGTGTATCCAAGTTCAGGTCCTTGTATGCAGTGCAGCCCTAAATTTTGGGGTGGCTCTGTCTTATTGATTTTCAGTTTTCCCAAGGTATATTCCCTAGACTGGTAGTGCCCTTGGCTCTGTAGCTCTGTTCTTTACTTGTTTTAGGGAACAGAATGCACTCCTCCAGAGAGGCAGTTGGCAATTTACATCCCGCCCATCAGCATAACAAGGCTCCCTGTTCTCCAGGGCCTGTCTTGCCTTTCTTGTTCTTACACATTTTGTGGATGTCCCTTTTGACCGGTGGGAAGTGATACTTCTTTGTAGTGCAGATTTGCATTGCCCGCTTGCTTGCTTGGCCAAAAAGGGCGTATGCGTTTTCTCCTGAATATATTCAGGAGAAAACGCATACGCCCTTTTTGGCCAAGTGCATCATTGTCGAAGTTGTGCCCCTCTTCCTGTGCTTTAAAGGCGATTCCAACGTACCTCTTGAAATCTGTTTCCTGCTATTCTGCCTCGCTTTCAAGTCCGCCTCCTTGCCTTCCCTCAACAGATTTTTGGACGATAGTTGTCCTTTATTACTCGGCCAGTTTGTGAATTGCTGTGCCCCTGAGCTCCATTTTTCAACTCATTTTTGGTGAGCTGACCGCAAGTCCAAAATTTTGGTTCAGGACCTATACTGGTTCCCGGTGGGTGGCTGAGAATTTGGTTAATTCTTCTTCCTGCCAGGAAATTACAGTGATATGTGCCCGTCCAAATGCCTAACAGCTACTCTCTCATTGGTTCTCCCTCTTCCCTTTCATCCTCTGCCAAATTGGCAACCTGTGCGAACCAAGAGGTTAAAGGGGCTGTCTCTCCAAGTTGGGAGGTTGATAGTAAAGCAGACGGAAAGTCAAACCGGAGCACCAGGAGAGGGACTATGCGTTGAGTTTTAGAAACCTTTCGTATTCACAGTGTGTCCGTTCTCTAGGTTTCCCGCACTTGTTATAGCTGTAGTAATATTCCCTTCAACCTGGAGAGTTCGGACCCATGGAATGGGTGCCATGCATTATTGCTTTAAAGGGTCTGCATTTGCTCACCCAATCTCACCAATCGTCTCAGTCCCAAGTGTCCCTCCTTATGCCACATCCAGCTGACGTTGTAGATAGGGTCATTCCAGCCTTCATCAGAGACCCTGAAGGAATTGTAAAGAATTTCCCAGTTTTTTTGTTTTGTTTTTGAAATTCCTTTTTATAGTGGGTTTGAGCTGATTCTCGCTGCCATGTTTATGCCAGTCTAGACACACTTGATTCCCTTACGGAGACATATCAATACATAGGTTTTAAGATTCTTACTAGTCAGATATTTTCCTCTGCGGGAAATATGGGGTTTTGAGTCCCTTTCGCTGAGGACGGTGTAGGTCTTGTCTATTCCATAGTTGGTTTTTGGAACGGTACCTGTGCTTATATCAAACTCTGGTTTTATGCATCACCCCACCTCTCCTTCCCCCTTAAGCAGGTATAAGAGTGTTTTCTAAATGTGAGACACTGTTCTCTTTCCTAACTCAGTTCAAGTGTAGCCATGTTTACAGGATCTTCATAAGTGATATCTTATGATAAGTTTCTTTTTCTGTGTGACTTATTTCACTTAGAATCATCGTACCTGAATCCACCCATTTTGCTGCTACTGGTCTTATGACATTGATTTCATGGCTGAGGGATATTCCATCGTACGTAAGTACCACAATTTTTTGAACCATGTTTATATTTTCTGGGATACTTAAGGTGTATCCAAGTTCAGGTCCTTGTATGCAGTGCAGCCCTAAATTTTGGGGTGGCTCTGTCTTATTGATTTTCAGTTTTCCCAAGGTATATTCCCTAGACTGGTAGTGCCCTTGGCTCTGTAGCTCTGTTCTTTACTTGTTTTAGGGAACAGAATGCACTCCTCCAGAGAGGCAGTTGGCAATTTACATCCCGCCCATCAGCATAACAAGGCTCCCTGTTCTCCAGGGCCTGTCTTGCCTTTCTTGTTCTTACACATTTTGTGGATGTCCCTTTTGACCGGTGGGAAGTGATACTTCTTTGTAGTGCAGATTTGCATTGCCCGCTTGCTTGCTTGGCCAAAAAGGGCGTATGCGTTTTCTCCTGAATATATTCAGGAGAAAACGCATACGCCCTTTTTGGCCAAGTGCATCATTGTCGAAGTTGTGCCCCTCTTCCTGTGCTTTAAAGGCGATTCCAACGTACCTCTTGAAATCTGTTTCCTGCTATTCTGCCTCGCTTTCAAGTCCGCCTCCTTGCCTTCCCTCAACAGATTTTTGGACGATAGTTGTCCTTTATTACTCGGCCAGTTTGTGAATTGCTGTGCCCCTGAGCTCCATTTTTCAACTCGTTTTTGGTGAGCTGACCGCAAGTCCAAAATTTTGGTTCAGGACCTATACTGGTTCCCGGTGGGTGGCTGAGAATTTGGTTAATTCTTCTTCCTGCCAGGAAATTACAGTGATATGTGCCCGTCCAAATGCCTAACAGCTACTCTCTCATTGGTTCTCCCTCTTCCCTTTCATCCTCTGCCAAATTGGCAACCTGTGCGAACCAAGAGGTTAAAGGGGCTGTCTCTCCAAGTTGGGAGGTTGATAGTAAAGCAGACGGAAAGTCAAACTGGAGCACCAGGAGAGGGACTATGCGTTGAGTTTTAGAAACCTTTCGTATTCACAGTGTGTCCGTTCTCTAGGTTTCCCGCACTTGTTATAGCTGTAGTAATATTCCCTTCAACCTGGAGAGTTCGGACCCATGGAATGGGTGCCATGCATTATTGCTTTAAAGGGTCTGCATTTGCTCACCCAATCTCACCAATCGTCTCAGTCCCAAGTGTCCCTCCTTATGCCACATCCAGCTGACGTTGTAGATAGGGTCATTCCAGCCTTCATCAGAGACCCTGAAGGAATTGTAAAGAATTTCCCAGTTTTTTTGTTTTGTTTTTGAAATTCCTTTTTATAGTGGGTTTGAGCTGATTCTCGCTGCCATGTTTATGCCAGTCTAGACACACTTGATTCCCTTACGGAGACATATCAATACATAGGTTTTAAGATTCTTACTAGTCAGATATTTTCCTCTGCGGGAAATATGGGGTTTTGAGTCCCTTTCGCTGAGGACGGTGTAGGTCTTGTCTATTCCATAGTTGGTTTTTGGAACGGTACCTGTGCTTATATCAAACTCTGGTTTTATGCATCACCCCACCTCTCCTTCCCCCTTAAGCAGGTATAAGAGTGTTTTCTAAATGTGAGACACTGTTCTCTTTCCTAACTCAGTTCAAGTGTAGCCATGTTTACAGGATCTTCATAAGTGATATCTTATGATAAGTTTCTTTTTCTGTGTGACTTATTTCACTTAGAATCATCGTACCTGAATCCACCCATTTTGCTGCTACTGGTCTTATGACATTGATTTCATGGCTGAGGGATATTCCATCGTACGTAAGTACCACAATTTTTTGAACCATGTTTATATTTTCTGGGATACTTAAGGTGTATCCAAGTTCAGGTCCTTGTATGCAGTGCAGCCCTAAATTTTGGGGTGGCTCTGTCTTATTGATTTTCAGTTTTCCCAAGGTATATTCCCTAGACTGGTAGTGCCCTTGGCTCTGTAGCTCTGTTCTTTACTTGTTTTAGGGAACAGAATGCACTCCTCCAGAGAGGCAGTTGGCAATTTACATCCCGCCCATCAGCATAACAAGGCTCCCTGTTCTCCAGGGCCTGTCTTGCCTTTCTTGTTCTTACACATTTTGTGGATGTCCCTTTTGACCGGTGGGAAGTGATACTTCTTTGTAGTGCAGATTTGCATTGCCCGCTTGCTTGCTTGGCCAAAAAGGGCGTATGCGTTTTCTCCTGAATATATTCAGGAGAAAACGCATACGCCCTTTTTGGCCAAGTGCATCATTGTCGAAGTTGTGCCCCTCTTCCTGTGCTTTAAAGGCGATTCCAACGTACCTCTTGAAATCTGTTTCCTGCTATTCTGCCTCGCTTTCAAGTCCGCCTCCTTGCCTTCCCTCAACAGATTTTTGGACGATAGTTGTCCTTTATTACTCGGCCAGTTTGTGAATTGCTGTGCCCCTGAGCTCCATTTTTCAACTCATTTTTGGTGAGCTGACCGCAAGTCCAAAATTTTGGTTCAGGACCTATACTGGTTCCCGGTGGGTGGCTGAGAATTTGGTTAATTCTTCTTCCTGCCAGGAAATTACAGTGATATGTGCCCGTCCAAATGCCTAACAGCTACTCTCTCATTGGTTCTCCCTCTTCCCTTTCATCCTCTGCCAAATTGGCAACCTGTGCGAACCAAGAGGTTAAAGGGGCTGTCTCTCCAAGTTGGGAGGTTGATAGTAAAGCAGACGGAAAGTCAAACCGGAGCACCAGGAGAGGGACTATGCGTTGAGTTTTAGAAACCTTTCGTATTCACAGTGTGTCCGTTCTCTAGGTTTCCCGCACTTGTTATAGCTGTAGTAATATTCCCTTCAACCTGGAGAGTTCGGACCCATGGAATGGGTGCCATGCATTATTGCTTTAAAGGGTCTGCATTTGCTCACCCAATCTCACCAATCGTCTCAGTCCCAAGTGTCCCTCCTTATGCCACATCCAGCTGACGTTGTAGATAGGGTCATTCCAGCTTTCATCAGAGACCCTGAAGGAATTGTAAAGAATTTCCCAGTTTTTTTGTTTTGTTTTTGAAATTCCTTTTTATAGTGGGTTTGAGCTGATTCCCGCTGCCATGTTTATGCCAGTCTAGACACACTTGATTCCCTTAAGGAGACATATCAATACATAGGTTTTAAGATTCTTACTAGTCAGATATTTTCCTCTGCGGGAAATATGGGGTTTTGAGTCCCTTTCGCTGAGGACGGTGTAGGTCTTGTCTATTCCATAGTTGGTTTTTGGAACGGTACCTGTGTTTATATCAAACTCTGGTTTTATGCATCACCCCACCTCTCCTTCCCCCTTAAGCAGGTATAAGAGTGTTTTCTAAATGTGAGACACTGTTCTCTTTCCTAACTCAGTTCAAGTGTAGCCATGTTTACAGGATCTTCATAAGTGATATCTTATGATAAGTTTCTTTTTCTGTGTGACTTATTTCACTTAGAATCATCGTACCTGAATCCACCCATTTTGCTGCTACTGGTCTTATGACATTGATTTCATGGCTGAGGGATATTCCATCGTACGTAAGTACCACAATTTTTTGAACCATGTTTATATTTTCTGGGATACTTAAGGTGTATCCAAGTTCAGGTCCTTGTATGCAGTGCAGCCCTAAATTTTGGGGTGGCTCTGTCTTATTGATTTTCAGTTTTCCCAAGGTATATTCCCTAGACTGGTAGTGCCCTTGGCTCTGTAGCTCTGTTCTTTACTTGTTTTAGGGAACAGAATGCACTCCTCCAGAGAGGCAGTTGGCAATTTACATCCCGCCCATCAGCATAACAAGGCTCCCTGTTCTCCAGGGCCTGTCTTGCCTTTCTTGTTCTTACACATTTTGTGGATGTCCCTTTTGACCGGTGGGAAGTGATACTTCTTTGTAGTGCAGATTTGCATTGCCCGCTTGCTTGCTTGGCCAAAAAGGGCGTATGCGTTTTCTCCTGAATATATTCAGGAGAAAACGCATACGCCCTTTTTGGCCAAGTGCATCATTGTCGAAGTTGTGCCCCTCTTCCTGTGCTTTAAAGGCGATTCCAACGTACCTCTTGAAATCTGTTTCCTGCTATTCTGCCTCGCTTTCAAGTCCGCCTCCTTGCCTTCCCTCAACAGATTTTTGGACGATAGTTGTCCTTTATTACTCGGCCAGTTTGTGAATTGCTGTGCCCCTGAGCTCCATTTTTCAACTCGTTTTTGGTGAGCTGACCGCAAGTCCAAAATTTTGGTTCAGGACCTATACTGGTTCCCGGTGGGTGGCTGAGAATTTGGTTAATTCTTCTTCCTGCCAGGAAATTACAGTGATATGTGCCCGTCCAAATGCCTAACAGCTACTCTCTCATTGGTTCTCCCTCTTCCCTTTCATCCTCTGCCAAATTGGCAACCTGTGCGAACCAAGAGGTTAAAGGGGCTGTCTCTCCAAGTTGGGAGGTTGATAGTAAAGCAGACGGAAAGTCAAACCGGAGCACCAGGAGAGGGACTATGCGTTGAGTTTTAGAAACCTTTCGTATTCACAGTGTGTCCGTTCTCTAGGTTTCCCGCACTTGTTATAGCTGTAGTAATATTCCCTTCAACCTGGAGAGTTCGGACCCATGGAATGGGTGCCATGCATTATTGCTTTAAAGGGTCTGCATTTGCTCACCCAATCTCACCAATCGTCTCAGTCCCAAGTGTCCCTCCTTATGCCACATCCAGCTGACGTTGTAGATAGGGTCATTCCAGCCTTCATCAGAGACCCTGAAGGAATTGTAAAGAATTTCCCAGTTTTTTTGTTTTGTTTTTGAAATTCCTTTTTATAGTGGGTTTGAGCTGATTCTCGCTGCCATGTTTATGCCAGTCTAGACACACTTGATTCCCTTACGGAGACATATCAATACATAGGTTTTAAGATTCTTACTAGTCAGATATTTTCCTCTGCGGGAAATATGGGGTTTTGAGTCCCTTTCGCTGAGGACGGTGTAGGTCTTGTCTATTCCATAGTTGGTTTTTGGAACGGTACATGTGCTTATATCAAACTCTGGTTTTATGCATCACCCCACCTCTCCTTCCCCCTTAAGCAGGTATAAGAGTGTTTTCTAAATGTGAGACACTGTTCTCTTTCCTAACTCAGTTCAAGTGTAGCCATGTTTACAGGATCTTCATAAGTGATATCTTATGATAAGTTTCTTTTTCTGTGTGACTTATTTCACTTAGAATCATCGTACCTGAATCCACCCATTTTGCTGCTACTGGTCTTATGACATTGATTTCATGGCTGAGGGATATTCCATTGTACGTAAGTACCACAATTTTTTGAACCATGTTTATATTTTCTGGGATACTTAAGGTGTATCCAAGTTCAGGTCCTTGTATGCAGTGCAGCCCTAAATTTTGGGGTGGCTCTGTCTTATTGATTTTCAGTTTTCCCAAGGTATATTCCCTAGACTGTTAGTGCCCTTGGCTCTGTAGCTCTGTTCTTTACTTGTTTTAGGGAACAGAATGCACTCCTCCAGAGAGGCAGTTGGCAATTTACATCCCGCCCATCAGCATAACAAGGCTCCCTGTTCTCCAGGGCCTGTCTTGCCTTTCTTGTTCTTACACATTTTGTGGATGTCCCTTTTGACCGGTGGGAAGTGATACTTCTTTGTAGTGCAGATTTGCATTGCCCGCTTGCTTGCTTGGCCAAAAAGGGCGTATGCGTTTTCTCCTGAATATATTCAGGAGAAAACGCATACGCCCTTTTTGGCCAAGTGCATCATTGTCGAAGTTGTGCCACTCTTCCTGTGCTTTAAAGGCGATTCCAACGTACCTCTTGAAATCTGTTTCCTGCTATTCTGCCTCGCTTTCAAGTCTGCCTCGTTGCCTTCCCTCAACAGATTTTTGGACGATAGTTGTCCTTTATTACTCGGCCAGTTTGTGAATTGCTGTGCCCCTGAGCTCCATTTTTCAACTCGTTTTTGGTGAGCTGACCGCAAGTCCAAAATTTTGGTTCAGGACCTATACTGGTTCCCGGTGGGTGGCTGAGAATTTGGTTAATTATTCTTCCTGCCGGGAAATTACAGTGATATGTGCCCGTCCAAATGCCTAACAGCTACTCTCTCATTGGTTCTCCCTCTTCCCTTTCATCCTCTGCCAAATTGGCAACCTGTGCGAACCAAGAGGTTAAAGGCGCTGTCTCTCCAAGTTGGGAGGTTGATAGTAAAGCAGACGGAAAGTCAAACCGGAGCACCAGGAGAGGGACTATGCGTTGAGTTTTAGAAACCTTTCGTATTCACAGTGTGTCCGTTCTCTAGGTTTCCCGCACATGTTATAGCTGTAGTAATATTCCCTTCAACCTGGAGAGTTCGGACCCATGGAATGGGTGCCATGCATTATTGCTTTAAAGGGTCTGCATTTGCTCACCCAATCTCACCAATCGTCTCAGTCCCAAGTGTCCCTCCTTATGCCACATCCAGCTGTTGTTGTAGATAGGGTCATTCCAGCTTTCATCAGAGACCCTGAAGGAATTGTAAAGAATTTCCCAGTTTTTTTGTTTTGTTTTTGAAATTCCTTTTTATAGTGGGTTTGAGCTGATTCTCGCTGCCATGTTTATGCCAGTCTAGACACACATGATTCCCTTATGGAGACATATCAATACATAGGTTTTAAGATTCTTACTAGTCAGATATTTTCCTCTGCGGGAAATATGGGGTTTTGAATCCCTTTCGCTGACGACGGTGTAGGTCTTGTCTATTCCATAGTTGGTTTTTGGAACGGTACCTGTGCTTATATCAAACTCTGGTTTTATGCATCACCCCACCTCTCCTTCCCCCTTAAGCAGGTATAAGAGTGTTTTCTAAATGTGAGACACTGTTCTCTTTCCTAACTCAGTTCAAGTGTAGCCATGTTTACAGGATCTTCATAAGTGATATCTTATGATAAGTTTCTTTTTCTGTGTGACTTATTTCACTTAGAATCATCGTACCTGAATCCACCCATTTTGCTGCTACTGGTCTTATGACATTGATTTCATGGCTGAGGGATATTCCATCGTACGTAAGTACCACAATTTTTTGAACCATGTTTATATTTTCTGGGATACTTAAGGTGTATCCAAGTTGAGGTCCTTGTATGCAGTGCAGCCCTAAATTTTGGGGTGGCTCTGTCTTATTGATTTTCAGTTTTCTCAAGGTATATTCCCTAGGCTGGTAGTGCCCTTGGCTCTGTAGCTCTGTTCTTTACTTGTTTTAGGGAACAGAATGCACTCCTCCAGAGAGGCAGTTGGCAATTTACATCCCGCCCATCAGCATAACAAGGCTCCCTGTTCTCCAGGGCCTGTCTTGCCTTTCTTGTTCTTACACATTTTGTGGATGTCCCTTTTGACCAGTGGGAAGTGATACTTCTTTGTAGTGCAGATTTGCATTGCCCGCTTGATTGCTTGGCCAAAAAGGGCGTATGCGTTTTCTCCTGAATATATTCAGGAGAAAACGCATACGCCCTTTTTGGCCAAGTGCATCATTGTCGAAGTTGTGCCCCTCTTCCTGTGCTTTAAAGGCGATTCCAACGTACCTCTTGAAATCTGTTTCCTGCTATTCTGCCTCGCTTTCAAGTCCGCCTCATTGCCTTCCCTCAACAGATTTTTGGACGATAGTTGTCCTTTATTACTCGGCCAGTTTGTGAATTGCTGTGCCCCTGAGCTCCATTTTTCAACTCGTTTTTGGTGAGCTGAGCGCAAGTCCAAAATTTTGGTTCAGGACCTATACTGGTTCCCGGTGGGTGGCTGAGAATTTGGTTAATTCTTCTTCCTGCCGGGAAATTACAGTGATATGTGCCCGTCCAAATGCCTAACAGCTACTCTCTCATTGGTTCTCCCTCTTCCCTTTCATCCTCTGCCAAATTGGCAACCTGTGCGAACCAAGAGGTTAAAGGGGCTGTCTCTCCAAGTTGGGAGGTTGATAGTAAAGCAGACGGAAAGTCAAACCGGAGCACCAGGAGAGGGACTATGCGTTGAGTTTTAGAAACCTTTCGTATTCACAGTGTGTCCGTTCCCTAGGTTTCCCGCACATGTTATAGCTGTAGTAATATTCCCTTCAACCTGGAGAGTTCGGACCCATGGAATGGGTGCCATGCATTATTGCTTTAAAGGGTCTGCATTTGCTCACCCAATCTCACCAACCGTCTCAGTCCCAAGTGTCCCTCCTTATGCCACATCCAGCTGTCGTTGTAGATAGGGTCATTCCAGCTTTCATCAGAGACCCTGAAGGAATTGTAAAGAATTTCCCAGTTTTTTTGTTTTGTTTTTGAAATTCCTTTTTATAGTGGGTTTGAGCTGATTCTCGCTGCCATGTTTATGCCAGTCTAGACACACTTGATTCCCTTACGGAGACATATCAATACATAGGTTTTAAGATTCTTACTAGTCAGATATTTTCCTCTGCGGGAAATATGGGGTTTTGAGTCCCTTTCGCTGAGGACGGTGTAGGTCTTGTCTATTCCATAGTTGGTTTTTGGAACGGTACCTGTGCTTATATCAAACTCTGGTTTTATGCATCACCCCACCTCTCCTTCCCCCTTAAGCAGGTATAAGAGTGTTTTCTAAATGTGAGACACTGTTCTCTTTCCTAACTCAGTTCAAGTGTAGCCATGTTTACAGGATCTTCATAAGTGATATCTTATGATAAGTTTCTTTTTCTGTGTGACTTATTTCACTTAGAATCATCATACCTGAATCCACCCATTTTGCTGCTACTGGTCTTATGACATTGATTTCATGGCTGAGGGATATTCCATCGTACGTAAGTACCACAATTTTTTGAACCATGTTTATATTTTCTGGGATACTTAAGGCATATCCAAGTTGAGGTCCTTGTATGCAGTGCAGCCTTAAATTTTGGGGTGGCACTGTCTTATTGATTTTCAGTTTTCCCAAGGTATATTCCCTAGACCTGTAGTGCCCTTGGCTCTGTAGCTCTGTTCTTTACTTGTTTTAGGGAACAGAATGCACTCCTCCAGAGAGGCAGTTGGCAATTTACATCCCGCCCATCAGCATAACAAGGCTCCCTGTTCTCCAGGGCCTGTCTTGCCTTTCTTGTTCTTACACATTTTGTGGATGTCCCTTTTGACCGGTGGGAAGTGATACTTCTTTGCAGTGCAGATTTGCATTGCCCGCTTGCTTGCTTGGCCAAAAAGGGCGTATGCGTTTTCTCCTGAATATATTCAGGAGAAAACGCATACGCCCTTTTTGGCCAAGTGCATCATTGTCGAAGTTGTGCCCCTCTTCCTGTGCTTTAAAGGCGATTCCAACGTACCTCTTGAAATCTGTTTCCTGCTATTCTGCCTCGCTTTCAAGTCCGCCTCGATGCCTTCCCTCAACAGATTTTTGGACGATAGTTGTCCTTTATTACTCGGCCAGTTTGTGAATTGCTGTGCCCCTGAGCTCCATTTTTCAACTCGTTTTTGGTGAGCTGACCGCAAGTCCAAAATTTTGGTTCAGGACCTATACTGGTTCCCGGTGGGTGGCTGAGAATTTGGTTAATTCTTCTTCCTGCCGGGAAATTACAGTGATATGTGCCCGTCCAAATGCCTAACAGCCACTCTCTCATTGGTTCTCCCTCTTCCCTTTCATCCTCTGCCAAATTGGCAACCTGTGCGAACCAAGAGGTTAAAGGCGCTGTCTCTCCAAGTTGGGAGGTTGATAGTAAAGCAGACGGAAAGTCAAACCGGAGCACCAGGAGAGGGACTATGTGTTGAGTTTTAGAAACCTTTCGTATTCACAGTGTGTCCGTTCTCTAGGTTTCCCGCACATGTTATATCTGTAGTAATATTCCCTTCAACCTGGAGAGTTCGGACCCATGGAATGGGTGCCATGCATTATTGCTTTAAAGGGTCTGCATTTGCTCACCCAATCTCACCAATCGTCTCAGTCCCAAGTGTCCCTCCTTATGCCACATCCAGCTGTCGTTGTAGATAGGGTCATTCCAGCTTTCATCAGAGACCCTGAAGGAATTGTAAAGAATTTCCCAGTTTTTTTGTTTTGTTTTTGAAATTCCTTTTTATAGTGGGTTTGAGCTGATTCCCGCTGCCATGTTTATGCCAGTCTAGACACACTTGATTCCCTTAAGGAGACATATCAATACATAGGTTTTAAGATTCTTACTAGTCAGATATTTTCCTCTGCGGGAAATATGGGGTTTTGAGTCCCTTTCGCTGAGGACGGTGTAGGTCTTGTCTATTCCATAGTTGGTTTTTGGAACGGTACCTGTGTTTATATCAAACTCTGGTTTTATGCATCACCCCACCTCTCCTTCCCCCTTAAGCAGGTATAAGAGTGTTTTCTAAATGTGAGACACTGTTCTCTTTCCTAACTCAGTTCAAGTGTAGCCATGTTTACAGGATCTTCATAAGTGATATCTTATGATAAGTTTCTTTTTCTGTGTGACTTATTTCACTTAGAATCATCGTACCTGAATCCACCCATTTTGCTGCTACTGGTCTTATGACATTGATTTCATGGCTGAGGGATATTCCATCGTACGTAAGTACCACAATTTTTTGAACCATGTTTATATTTTCTGGGATACTTAAGGTGTATCCAAGTTCAGGTCCTTGTATGCAGTGCAGCCCTAAATTTTGGGGTGGCTCTGTCTTATTGATTTTCAGTTTTCCCAAGGTATATTCCCTAGACTGGTAGTGCCCTTGGCTCTGTAGCTCTGTTCTTTACTTGTTTTAGGGAACAGAATGCACTCCTCCAGAGAGGCAGTTGGCAATTTACATCCCGCCCATCAGCATAACAAGGCTCCCTGTTCTCCAGGGCCTGTCTTGCCTTTCTTGTTCTTACACATTTTGTGGATGTCCCTTTTGACCGGTGGGAAGTGATACTTCTTTGTAGTGCAGATTTGCATTGCCCGCTTGCTTGCTTGGCCAAAAAGGGCGTATGCGTTTTCTCCTGAATATATTCAGGAGAAAACGCATACGCCCTTTTTGGCCAAGTGCATCATTGTCGAAGTTGTGCCCCTCTTCCTGTGCTTTAAAGGCGATTCCAACGTACCTCTTGAAATCTGTTTCCTGCTATTCTGCCTCGCTTTCAAGTCCGCCTCCTTGCCTTCCCTCAACAGATTTTTGGACGATAGTTGTCCTTTATTACTCGGCCAGTTTGTGAATTGCTGTGCCCCTGAGCTCCATTTTTCAACTCGTTTTTGGTGAGCTGACCGCAAGTCCAAAATTTTGGTTCAGGACCTATACTGGTTCCCGGTGGGTGGCTGAGAATTTGGTTAATTCTTCTTCCTGCCAGGAAATTACAGTGATATGTGCCCGTCCAAATGCCTAACAGCTACTCTCTCATTGGTTCTCCCTCTTCCCTTTCATCCTCTGCCAAATTGGCAACCTGTGCGAACCAAGAGGTTAAAGGGGCTGTCTCTCCAAGTTGGGAGGTTGATAGTAAAGCAGACGGAAAGTCAAACCGGAGCACCAGGAGAGGGACTATGCGTTGAGTTTTAGAAACCTTTCGTATTCACAGTGTGTCCGTTCTCTAGGTTTCCCGCACTTGTTATAGCTGTAGTAATATTCCCTTCAACCTGGAGAGTTCGGACCCATGGAATGGGTGCCATGCATTATTGCTTTAAAGGGTCTGCATTTGCTCACCCAATCTCACCAATCGTCTCAGTCCCAAGTGTCCCTCCTTATGCCACATCCAGCTGACGTTGTAGATAGGGTCATTCCAGCCTTCATCAGAGACCCTGAAGGAATTGTAAAGAATTTCCCAGTTTTTTTGTTTTGTTTTTGAAATTCCTTTTTATAGTGGGTTTGAGCTGATTCTCGCTGCCATGTTTATGCCAGTCTAGACACACTTGATTCCCTTACGGAGACATATCAATACATAGGTTTTAAGATTCTTACTAGTCAGATATTTTCCTCTGCGGGAAATATGGGGTTTTGAGTCCCTTTCGCTGAGGACGGTGTAGGTCTTGTCTATTCCATAGTTGGTTTTTGGAACGGTACCTGTGCTTATATCAAACTCTGGTTTTATGCATCACCCCACCTCTCCTTCCCCCTTAAGCAGGTATAAGAGTGTTTTCTAAATGTGAGACACTGTTCTCTTTCCTAACTCAGTTCAAGTGTAGCCATGTTTACAGGATCTTCATAAGTGATATCTTATGATAAGTTTCTTTTTCTGTGTGACTTATTTCACTTAGAATCATCGTACCTGAATCCACCCATTTTGCTGCTACTGGTCTTATGACATTGATTTCATGGCTGAGGGATATTCCATCGTACGTAAGTACCACAATTTTTTGAACCATGTTTATATTTTCTGGGATACTTAAGGTGTATCCAAGTTCAGGTCCTTGTATGCAGTGCAGCCCTAAATTTTGGGGTGGCTCTGTCTTATTGATTTTCAGTTTTCCCAAGGTATATTCCCTAGACTGGTAGTGCCCTTGGCTCTGTAGCTCTGTTCTTTACTTGTTTTAGGGAACAGAATGCACTCCTCCAGAGAGGCAGTTGGCAATTTACATCCCGCCCATCAGCATAACAAGGCTCCCTGTTCTCCAGGGCCTGTCTTGCCTTTCTTGTTCTTACACATTTTGTGGATGTCCCTTTTGACCGGTGGGAAGTGATACTTCTTTGTAGTGCAGATTTGCATTGCCCGCTTGCTTGCTTGGCCAAAAAGGGCGTATGCGTTTTCTCCTGAATATATTCAGGAGAAAACGCATACGCCCTTTTTGGCCAAGTGCATCATTGTCGAAGTTGTGCCCCTCTTCCTGTGCTTTAAAGGCGATTCCAACGTACCTCTTGAAATCTGTTTCCTGCTATTCTGCCTCGCTTTCAAGTCCGCCTCCTTGCCTTCCCTCAACAGATTTTTGGACGATAGTTGTCCTTTATTACTCGGCCAGTTTGTGAATTGCTGTGCCCCTGAGCTCCATTTTTCAACTCGTTTTTGGTGAGCTGACCGCAAGTCCAAAATTTTGGTTCAGGACCTATACTGGTTCCCGGTGGGTGGCTGAGAATTTGGTTAATTCTTCTTCCTGCCAGGAAATTACAGTGATATGTGCCCGTCCAAATGCCTAACAGCTACTCTCTCATTGGTTCTCCCTCTTCCCTTTCATCCTCTGCCAAATTGGCAACCTGTGCGAACCAAGAGGTTAAAGGGGCTGTCTCTCCAAGTTGGGAGGTTGATAGTAAAGCAGACGGAAAGTCAAACTGGAGCACCAGGAGAGGGACTATGCGTTGAGTTTTAGAAACCTTTCGTATTCACAGTGTGTCCGTTCTCTAGGTTTCCCGCACTTGTTATAGCTGTAGTAATATTCCCTTCAACCTGGAGAGTTCGGACCCATGGAATGGGTGCCATGCATTATTGCTTTAAAGGGTCTGCATTTGCTCACCCAATCTCACCAATCGTCTCAGTCCCAAGTGTCCCTCCTTATGCCACATCCAGCTGACGTTGTAGATAGGGTCATTCCAGCCTTCATCAGAGACCCTGAAGGAATTGTAAAGAATTTCCCAGTTTTTTTGTTTTGTTTTTGAAATTCCTTTTTATAGTGGGTTTGAGCTGATTCTCGCTGCCATGTTTATGCCAGTCTAGACACACTTGATTCCCTTACGGAGACATATCAATACATAGGTTTTAAGATTCTTACTAGTCAGATATTTTCCTCTGCGGGAAATATGGGGTTTTGAGTCCCTTTCGCTGAGGACGGTGTAGGTCTTGTCTATTCCATAGTTGGTTTTTGGAACGGTACCTGTGCTTATATCAAACTCTGGTTTTATGCATCACCCCACCTCTCCTTCCCCCTTAAGCAGGTATAAGAGTGTTTTCTAAATGTGAGACACTGTTCTCTTTCCTAACTCAGTTCAAGTGTAGCCATGTTTACAGGATCTTCATAAGTGATATCTTATGATAAGTTTCTTTTTCTGTGTGACTTATTTCACTTAGAATCATCGTACCTGAATCCACCCATTTTGCTGCTACTGGTCTTATGACATTGATTTCATGGCTGAGGGATATTCCATTGTACGTAAGTACCACAATTTTTTGAACCATGTTTATATTTTCTGAGATACTTAAGGTGTATCCAAGTTCAGGTCCTTGTATGCAGTGCAGCCCTAAATTTTGGGGTGGCTCTGTCTTATTGATTTTCAGTTTTCCCAAGGTATATTCCCTAGACTGGTAGTGCCCTTGGCTCTGTAGCTCTGTTCTTTACTTGTTTTAGGGAACAGAATGCACTCCTCCAGAGAGGCAGTTGTCAATTTACATCCCGCCCATCAGCATAACAAGGCTCCCTGTTCTCCAGGGCCTGTCTTGCCTTTCTTGTTCTTACACATTTTGTGGATGTCCCTTTTGACCGGTGGGAAGTGATACTTCTTTGCAGTGCAGATTTGCATTGCCCGCTTGCTTGCTTGGCCAAAAAGGGCGTATGCGTTTTCTCCTGAATATATTCAGGAGAAAACGCATACGCCCTTTTTGGCCAAGTGCATCATTGTCGAAGTTGTGCCCCTCTTCCTGTGCTTTAAAGGCGATTCCAACGTACCTCTTGAAATCTGTTTCCTGCTATTCTGCCTCGCTTTCAAGTCCGCCTCGTTGCCTTCCCTCAACAGATTTTTGGACGATAGTTGTCCTTTATTACTCGGCCAGTTTGTGAATTGCTGTGCCCCTGAGCTCCATTTTTCAACTCGTTTTTGGTGAGCTGACCGCAAGTCCAAAATTTTGGTTCAGGACCTATACTGGTTCCCGGTGGGTGGCTGAGAATTTGGTTAATTCTTCTTCCTGCCAGGAAATTACAGTGATATGTGCCCGTCCAAATGCCTAACAGCTACTCTCTCATTGGTTCTCCCTCTTCCCTTTCAATCTCTGCCAAATTGGCAACCTGTGCGAACCAAGAGGTTAAAGGGGCTGTCTCTCCAAGTTGGGAGGTTGATAGTAAAGCAGACGGAAAGTCAAACCGGAGCACCAGGAGAGGGACTATGCGTTGAGTTTTAGAAACCTTTCGTATTCACAGTGTGTCCGTTCCCTAGGTTTCCCGCACATGTTATAGCTGTAGTAATATTCCCTTCAACCTGGAGAGTTCGGACCCATGGAATGGGTGCCATGCATTATTGCTTTAAAGGGTCTGCATTTGCTCACCCAATCTCACCAATCGTCTCAGTCCCAAGTGTCCCTCCTTATGCCACATCCAGCTGTCGTTGTAGATAGGGTCATTCCAGCTTTCATCAGAGACCCTGAAGGAATTGTAAAGAATTTCCCAGTTTTTTTGTTTTGTTTTTGAAATTCCTTTTTATAGTGGGTTTGAGCTGATTCTCGCTGCCATGTTTATGCCAGTCTAGACACACTTGATTCCCTTACGGAGACATATCAATACATAGGTTTTAAGATTCTTACTAGTCAGATATTTTCCTCTGCGGGAAATATGGGGTTTTGAGTCCCTTTCGCTGAGGACGGTGTAGGTCTTGTCTATTCCATAGTTGGTTTTTGGAACGGTACCTGTGCTTATATCAAACTCTGGTTTTATGCATCACCCCACCTCTCCTTCCCCCTTAAGCAGGTATAAGAGTGTTTTCTAAATGTGAGACACTGTTCTCTTTCCTAACTCAGTTCAAGTGTAGCCATGTTTACAGGATCTTCATAAGTGATATCTTATGATAAGTTTCTTTTTCTGTGTGACTTATTTCACTTAGAATCATCGTACCTGAATCCACCCATTTTGCTGCTACTGGTCTTATGACATTGATTTCATGGCTGAGGGATATTCCATTGTACGTAAGTACCACAATTTTTTGAACCATGTTTATATTTTCTGGGATACTTAAGGTGTATCCAAGTTCAGGTCCTTGTATGCAGTGCAGCCCTAAATTTTGGGGTGGCTCTGTCTTATTGATTTTCAGTTTTCCCAAGGTATATTCCCTAGACTGGTAGTGCCCTTGGCTCTGTAGCTCTGTTCTTTACTTGTTTTAGGGAACAGAATGCACTCCTCCAGAGAGGCAGTTGGCAATTTACATCCCGCCCATCAGCATAACAAGGCTCCCTGTTCTCCAGGGCCTGTCTTGCCTTTCTTGTTCTTACACATTTTGTGGATGTCCCTTTTGACCGGTGGGAAGTGATACTTCTTTGTAGTGCAGATTTGCATTGCCCGCTTGCTTGCTTGGCCAAAAAGGGCGTATGCGTTTTCTCCTGAATATATTCAGGAGAAAACGCATACGCCCTTTTTGGCCAAGTGCATCATTGTCGAAGTTGTGCCCCTCTTCCTGTGCTTTAAAGGCGATTCCAACGTACCTCTTGAAATCTGTTTCCTGCTATTCTGCCTCGCTTTCAAGTCCGCCTCGTTGCCTTCCCTCAACAGATTTTTGGACGATAGTTGTCCTTTATTACTCGGCCAGTTTGTGAATTGCTGTGCCCCTGAGCTCCATTTTTCAACTCGTTTTTGGTGAGCTGACCGCAAGTCCAAAATTTTGGTTCAGGACCTATACTGGTTCCCGGTGGGTGGCTGAGAATTTGGTTAATTCTTCTTCCTGCCGGGAAATTACAGTGATATGTGCCCGTCCAAATGCCTAACAGCCACTCTCTCATTGGTTCTCCCACTTCCCTTTCATCCTCTGCCAAATTGGCAACCTGTGCGAACCAAGAGGTTAAAGGCGCTGTCTCTCCAAGTTGGGAGGTTGATAGTAAAGCAGACGGAAAGTCAAACCGGAACACCAGGAGAGGGACTATGCGTTGAGTTTTAGAAACCTTTCGTATTCACAGTGTGTCCGTTCTCTAGGTTTCCCGCACATGTTATAGCTGTAGTAATATTCCCTTCAACCTGGAGAGTTCGGACCCATGGAATGGGTGCCATGCATTATTGCTTTAAAGGGTCTGCATTTGCTCACCCAATCTCACCAATCGTCTCAGTCCCAAGTGTCCCTCCTTATGCCACATCCAGCTGTCGTTGTAGATAGGGTCATTCCAGCTTTCATCAGAGACCCTGAAGGAATTGTAAAGAATTTCCCAGTTTTTTTGTTTTGTTTTTGAAATTCCTTTTTATAGTGGGTTTGAGCTGATTCCCGCTGCCATGTTTATGCCAGTCTAGACACACTTGATTCCCTTATGGAGACATATCAATACATAGGTTTTAAGATTCTTACTAGTCAGATATTTTCCTCTGCGGGAAATATGGGGTTTTGAGTCCCTTTCGCTGAGGACGGTGTAGGTCTTGTCTATTCCATAGTTGGTTTTTGGAACGGTACCTGTGCTTATATCAAACTCTGGTTTTATGCATCACCCCACCTCTCCTTCCCCCTTAAGCAGGTATAAGAGTGTTTTCTAAATGTGAGACACTGTTCTCTTTCCTAACTCAGTTCAAGTGTAGCCATGTTTACAGGATCTTCATAAGTGATATCTTATGATAAGTTTCTTTTTCTGTGTGACTTATTTCACTTAGAATCATCGTACCTGAATCCACCCATTTTGCTGCTACTGGTCTTATGACATTGATTTCATGGCTGAGGGATATTCCATCGTACGTAAGTACCACAATTTTTTGAACCATGTTTATATTTTCTGGGATACTTAAGGTGTATCCAAGTTCAGGTCCTTGTATGCAGTGCAGCCCTAAATTTTGGGGTGGCTCTGTCTTATTGATTTTCAGTTTTCCCAAGGTATATTCCCTAGACTGGTAGTGCCCTTGGCTCTGTAGCTCTGTTCTTTACTTGTTTTAGGGAACAGAATGCACTCCTCCAGAGAGGCAGTTGGCAATTTACATCCCGCCCATCAGCATAACAAGGCTCCCTGTTCTCCA
Source organism: Hyperoodon ampullatus (assembly GCF_949752795.1). Lineage (NCBI taxonomy): Eukaryota > Metazoa > Chordata > Mammalia > Artiodactyla > Ziphiidae > Hyperoodon > Hyperoodon ampullatus. Next base: position 23,866 of record NW_027640439.1, read on the forward strand.
GGGCCTGTCTTGCCTTTCTTGTTCTTACACATTTTGTGGATGTCCCTTTTGACCGGTGGGAAGTGATACTTCTTTGTAGTGCAGATTTGCATTGCCCGCTTGCTTGCTTGGCCAAAAAGGGCGTATGCGTTTTCTCCTGAATATATTCAGGAGAAAACGCATACGCCCTTTTTGGCCAAGTGCATCATTGTCGAAGTTGTGCCCCTCTTCCTGTGCTTTAAAGGCAATTCCAACGTACCTCTTGAAATCTGTTTCCTGCTATTCTGCCTCGCTTTCAAGTCCGCCTCGTTGCCTTCCCTCAACAGATTTTTGGACGATAGTTGTCCTTTATTACTCGGCCAGTTTGTGAATTGCTGTGCCCCTGAGCTCCATTTTTCAACTCGTTTTTGGTGAGCTGACCGCAAGTCCAAAATTTTGGTTCAGGACCTATACTGGTTCCCGGTGGGTGGCTGAGAATTTGGTTAATTCTTCTTCCTGCCGGGAAATTACAGTGATATGTGCCCGTCCAAATGCCTAACAGCTACTCTCTCATTGGTTCTCCCTCTTCCCTTTCATCCTCTGCCAAATTGGCAACCTGTGCGAACCAAGAGGTTAAAGGCGCTGTCTCTCCAAGTTGGGAGGTTGATAGTAAAGCAGACGGATAGTGACACCGGAGCACCAGGAGAGGGACTATGCGTTGAGTTTTAGAAACCTTTCGTATTCACAGTGTGTCCGTTCTCTAGGTTTCCCGCACTTGTTATAGCTGTAGTAATATTCCCTTCAACCTGGAGAGTTCGGACCCATGGAATGGGTGCCATGCATTATTGCTTTAAAGGGTCTGCATTTGCTCACCCAATCTCACCAATCGTCTCAGTCCCAAGTGTCCCTCCTTATGCCACATCCAGCTGTCGTTGTAGATAGGGTCATTCCAGCCTTCATCAGAGACCCTGAAGGAATTGTAAAGAATTTCCCAGTTTTTTTGTTTTGTTTTTGAAATTCCTTTTTATAGTGGGTTTGAGCTGATTCTCGCTGCCATATTTATGCCAGTCTAGACACACTTGATTCCCTTACGGAGACATATCAATACATAGGTTTTAAGATTCTTACTAGTCAGATATTTTCCTCTGTTGGAAATATGGGGTTTTGAGTCCCTTTCGCTGAGGACGGTGTAGGTCTTGTCTATTCCATAGTTGGTTTTTGGAACGGTACCTGTGCTTATATCAAACTCTGGTTTTATGCATCACCCCACCTCTCCTTCCCCCTTAAGCAGGTATAAGAGTGTTTTCTAAATGTGAGACACTGTTCTCTTTCCTAACTCAGTTCAAGTGTAGCCATGTTTACAGGATCTTCATAAGTGATATCTTATGATAAGTTTCTTTTTCTGTGTGACTTATTTCACTTAGAATCACCGTACCTGAATCCACCCATTTTGCTGCTACTGGTCTTATGACATTGATTTCATGGCTGAGGGATATTCCATCGTACGTAAGTACCACAATTTTTTGAACCATGTTTATATTTTCTGGGATACTTAAGGTGTATCCAAGTTGAGGCCCTTGTATGCAGTGCAGCCCTAAATTTTGGGGTGGCTCTGTCTTATTGATTTTCAGTTTTCCCAAGGTATATTCCCTAGACTGGTAGTGCCCTTGGCTCTGTAGCTCTGTTCTTTACTTGTTTTAGGGAACAGAATGCACTCCTCCAGAGAGGCAGTTGTCAATTTACATCCCGCCCATCAGCATAATAAGGCTCCCTGTTCTCCAGGGCCTGTTTTGCCTTTCTTGTTCTTACACATTTTGTGGATGTCCCTTTTGACCGGTGGGAAGTGATACTTCTTTGTAGTGCAGATTTGCATTGCCCGCTTGCTTGCTTGGCCAAAAAGGGTGTATGCGTTTTCTCCTGAATATATTCAGGAGAAAACGCATACGCCCTTTTTGGCCAAGTGCATCATTGTCGAAGTTGTGCCCCTCTTCCTGTGCTTTAAAGGCGATTCCAACGTACCTCTGGAAATCTGTTTCCTGCTATTCTGCCTCGCTTTCAAGTCCGCCTCGTTGCCTTCCCTCAACAGATTTTTGGACGTTAGTTTTCCATTATTACTCGGCCAGTTTGTGAATTGCTGTGCCCCTGAGCTCCATTTTTCAACTCATTTTTGGTGAGCTGACCGCAAGTCCAAAATTTTGGTTCAGGACCTATACTGGTTCCCGGTGGGTGGCTGAGACTTTGGTTAATTCTTCTTCCTGCCGGGAAATTACAGTGATATGTGCCCGTCCAAATGCCTAACAGCTACTCTCTCATTGGTTCTCCCTCTTCCCTTTCATCCTCTGCCAAATTGGCAACCTGTGCGAACCAAGAGGTTAAAGGGGCTGTCTCTCCAAGTTGGGAGGTTGATAGTAAAGCAGACGGAAAGTCAAACCGGAGCACCAGGAGAGGGACTATTCGTTGAGTTTTAGAAACCTTTCGTATTCACAGTGTGTCCGTTCTCTAGGTTTCCCGCACATGTTATAGCTGTAGTAATATTCCCTTCAACCTGGAGAGTTCGGACCCATGGAATGGGTGCCATGCATTATTGCTTTAAAGGGTCTGCATTTGCTCACCCAATCTCACCAATCGTCTCAGTCCCAAGTGTCCCTCCTTATGCCACATCCAGCTGTCGTTGTAGATAGGGTCATTCCAGCTTTCATCAGAGACCCTGAAGGAATTGTAAAGAATTTCCCAGTTTTTTTGTTTTGTTTTTGAAATTCCTTTTTATAGTGGGTTTGAGCTGATTCCCGCTGCCATGTTTATGCCAGTCTAGACACACTTGATTCCCTTATGGAGACATATCAATACATAGGTTTTAAGATTCTTACTAGTCAGATATTTTCCTCTGCGGGAAATATGGGGTTTTGAGTCCCTTTCGCTGAGGACGGTGTAGGTCTTGTCTATTCCATAGTTGGTTTTTGGAACGGTACCTGTGCTTATATCAAACTCTGGTTTTATGCATCACCCCACCTCTCCTTCCCCCTTAAGCAGGTATAAGAGTGTTTTCTAAATGTGAGACACTGTTCTCTTTCCTAACTCAGTTCAAGTGTAGCCATGTTTACAGGATCTTCATAAGTGATATCTTATGATAAGTTTCTTTTTCTGTGTGACTTATTTCACTTAGAATCATCGTACCTGAATCCACCCATTTTGCTGCTACTGGTCTTATGACATTGATTTCATGGCTGAGGGATATTCCATCGTACGTAAGTACCACAATTTTTTGAACCATGTTTATATTTTCTGGGATACTTAAGGTGTATCCAAGTTCAGGTCCTTGTATGCAGTGCAGCCCTAAATTTTGGGGTGGCTCTGTCTTATTGATTTTCAGTTTTCCCAAGGTATATTCCCTAGACTGGTAGTGCCCTTGGCTCTGTAGCTCTGTTCTTTACTTGTTTTAGGGAACAGAATGCACTCCTCCAGAGAGGCAGTTGGCAATTTACATCCCGCCCATCAGCATAACAAGGCTCCCTGTTCTCCAGGGCCTGTCTTGCCTTTCTTGTTCTTACACATTTTGTGGATGTCCCTTTTGACCGGTGGGAAGTGATACTTCTTTGTAGTGCAGATTTGCATTGCCCGCTTGCTTGCTTGGCCAAAAAGGGCGTATGCGTTTTCTCCTGAATATATTCAGGAGAAAACGCATACGCCCTTTTTGGCCAAGTGCATCATTGTCGAAGTTGTGCCCCTCTTCCTGTGCTTTAAAGGCAATTCCAACGTACCTCTTGAAATCTGTTTCCTGCTATTCTGCCTCGCTTTCAAGTCCGCCTCGTTGCCTTCCCTCAACAGATTTTTGGACGATAGTTGTCCTTTATTACTCGGCCAGTTTGTGAATTGCTGTGCCCCTGAGCTCCATTTTTCAACTCGTTTTTGGTGAGCTGACCGCAAGTCCAAAATTTTGGTTCAGGACCTATACTGGTTCCCGGTGGGTGGCTGAGAATTTGGTTAATTCTTCTTCCTGCCGGGAAATTACAGTGATATGTGCCCGTCCAAATGCCTAACAGCTACTCTCTCATTGGTTCTCCCTCTTCCCTTTCATCCTCTGCCAAATTGGCAACCTGTGTGAACCAAGAGGTTAAAGGGGCTGTCTCTCCAAGTTGGGAGGTTGATAGTAAAGCAGACGGATAGTGACACCGGAGCACCAGGAGAGGGACTATGCGTTGAGTTTTAGAAACCTTTCGTATTCACAGTGTGTCCGTTCTCTAGGTTTCCCGCACTTGTTATAGCTGTAGTAATATTCCCTTCAACCTGGAGAGTTCGGACCCATGGAATGGGTGCCATGCATTATTGCTTTAAAGGGTCTGCATTTGCTCACCCAATCTCACCAATCGTCTCAGTCCCAAGTGTCCCTCCTTATGCCACATCCAGCTGTCGTTGTAGATAGGGTCATTCCAGCCTTCATCAGAGACCCTGAAGGAATTGTAAAGAATTTCCCAGTTTTTTTGTTTTGTTTTTGAAATTCCTTTTTATAGTGGGTTTGAGCTGATTCTCGCTGCCATATTTATGCCAGTCTAGACACACTTGATTCCCTTACGGAGACATATCAATACATAGGTTTTAAGATTCTTACTAGTCAGATATTTTCCTCTGTGGGAAATATGGGGTTTTGAGTCCCTTTCGCTGAGGACGGTGTAGGTCTTGTCTATTCCATAGTTGGTTTTTGGAACGGTACCTGTGCTTATATCAAACTCTGGTTTTATGCATCACCCCACCTCTCCTTCCCCCTTAAGCAGGTATAAGAGTGTTTTCTAAATGTGAGACACTGTTCTCTTTCCTAACTCAGTTCAAGTGTAGCCATGTTTACAGGATCTTCATAAGTGATATCTTATGATAAGTTTCTTTTTCTGTGTGACTTATTTCACTTAGAATCATCGTACCTGAATCCACCCATTTTGCTGCTACTGGTCTTATGACATTGATTTCATGGCTGAGGGATATTCCATCGTACGTAAGTACCACAATTTTTTGAACCATGTTTATATTTTCTGGGATACTTAAGGTGTATCCAAGTTGAGGCCCTTGTATGCAGTGCAGCCCTAAATTTTGGGGTGGCTCTGTCTTATTGATTTTCAGTTTTCCCAAGGTATATTCCCTAGACTGGTAGTGCCCTTGGCTCTGTAGCTCTGTTCTTTACTTGTTTTAGGGAACAGAATGCACTCCTCCAGAGAGGCAGTTGTCAATTTACATCCCGCCCATCAGCATAATAAGGCTCCCTGTTCTCCAGGGCCTGTCTTGCCTTTCTTGTTCTTACACATTTTGTGGATGTCCCTTTTGACCGGTGGGAAGTGATACTTCTTTGTAGTGCAGATTTGCATTGCCCGCTTGCTTGCTTGGCCAAAAAGGGTGTATGCGTTTTCTCCTGAATATATTCAGGAGAAAACGCATACGCACTTTTTGGCCAAGTGCATCATTGTCGAAGTTGTGCCCCTCTTCCTGTGCTTTAAAGGCGATTCCAACGTACCTCTGGAAATCTGTTTCCTGCTATTCTGCCTCGCTTTCAAGTCCGCCTCGTTGCCTTCCCTCAACAGATTTTTGGACGTTAGTTTTCCATTATTACTCGGCCAGTTTGTGAATTGCTGTGCCCCTGAGCTCCATTTTTCAACTCATTTTTGGTGAGCTGACCGCAAGTCCAAAATTTTGGTTCAGGACCTATACTGGTTCCCGGTGGGTGGCTGAGACTTTGGTTAATTCTTCTTCCTGCCGGGAAATTACAGTGATATGTGCCCGTCCAAATGCCTAACAGCTACTCTCTCATTGGTTCTCCCTCTTCCCTTTCATCCTCTGCCAAATTGGCAACCTGTGCGAACCAAGAGCTTAAAGGGGCTGTCTCTCCAAGTTGGGAGGTTGATAGTAAAGCAGACGGAAAGTCAACCCGGAGCACCAGGAGAGGGACTATTCGTTGAGTTTTAGAAACCTTTCGTATTCACAGTGTGTCCGTTCTCTAGGTTTCCCGCACATGTTATAGCTGTAGTAATATTCCCTTCAACCTGGAGAGTTCGGACCCATGGAATGGGTGCCATGCATTATTGCTTTAAAGGGTCTGCATTTGCTCACCCAATCTCACTAACCGTCTCAGTCCCAAGTGTCCCTCCTTATGCCACATCCAGCTGTCGTTGTAGATAGGGTCATTCCAGCTTTCATCAGAGACCCTGAAGGAATTGTAAAGAATTTCCCAGTTTTTTTGTTTTGTTTTTGAAATTCCTTTTTATAGTGGGTTTGAGCTGATTCTCGCTGCCATGTTTATGCCAGTCTAGACACAGTTGATTCCCTTACGGAGACATATCAATACATAGGTTTTAAGATTCTTACTAGTCAGATATTTTCCTCTGCGGGAAATATGGGGTTTTGAGTCCCTTTCGCTGAGGACGGTGTAGGTCTTGTCTATTCCATAGTTGGTTTTTGGAACGGTACCTGTGCTTATATCAAACTCTGGTTTTATGCATCACCCCACCTCTCCTTCCCCCTTAAGCAGGTATAAGAGTGTTTTCTAAATGTGAGACACTGTTCTCTTTCCTAACTCAGTTCAAGTGTAGCCATGTTTACAGGATCTTCATAAGTGATATCTTATGATAAGTTTCTTTTTCTGTGTGACTTATTTCACTTAGAATCATCGTACCTGAATCCACCCATTTTGCTGCTACTGGTCTTATGACATTGATTTCATGGCTGAGGGATATTCCATCGTACGTAAGTACCACAATTTTTTGAACCATGTTTATATTTTCTGGGATACTTAAGGTGTATCCAAGTTGAGGTCCTTGTATGCAGTGCAGCCTTAAATTTTGAGGTGGCTCTGTCTTATTGATTTTCAGTTTTCCCAAGGTATATTCCCTAGACTGGTAGTGCCCTTGGCTCTGTAGCTCTGTTCTTTACTTGTTTTAGGGAACAGAATGCACTCCTCCAGAGAGGCAGTTGGCAATTTACATCCCGCCCATCAGCATAACAAGGCTCCCTGTTCTCCAGGGCCTGTCTTGCCTTTCTTGTTCTTACACATTTTGTGGATGTCCCTTTTGACCGGTGGGAAGTGATACTTCTTTGTAGTGCAGATTTGCATTGCCCGCTTGCTTGCTTGGCCAAAAAGGGCGTATGCGTTTTCTCCTGAATATATTCAGGAGAAAACGCATACGCCCTTTTTGGCCAAGTGCATCATTGTCGAAGTTGTGCCCCTCTTCCTGTGCTTTAAAGGCGATTCCAACGTACCTCTTGAAATCTGTTTCCTGCTATTCTGCCTCGCTTTCAAGTCCGCCTCCTTGCCTTCCCTCAACAGATTTTTGGACGATAGTTGTCCTTTATTACTCGGCCAGTTTGTGAATTGCTGTGCCCCTGAGCTCCATTTTTCAACTCGTTTTTGGTGAGCTGACCGCAAGTCCAAAATTTTGGTTCAGGACCTATACTGGTTCCCGGTGGGTGGCTGAGAATTTGGTTAATTCTTCTTCCTGCCAGGAAATTACAGTGATATGTGCCCGTCCAAATGCCTAACAGCTACTCTCTCATTGGTTCTCCCTCTTCCCTTTCATCCTCTGCCAAATTGGCAACCTGTGCGAACCAAGAGGTTAAAGGGGCTGTCTCTCCAAGTTGGGAGGTTGATAGTAAAGCAGACGGAAAGTCAAACCGGAGCACCAGGAGAGGGACTATGCGTTGAGTTTTAGAAACCTTTCGTATTCACAGTGTGTCCGTTCTCTAGGTTTCCCGCACTTGTTATAGCTGTAGTAATATTCCCTTCAACCTGGAGAGTTCGGACCCATGGAATGGGTGCCATGCATTATTGCTTTAAAGGGTCTGCATTTGCTCACCCAATCTCACCAATCGTCTCAGTCCCAAGTGTCCCTCCTTATGCCACATCCAGCTGACGTTGTAGATAGGGTCATTCCAGCCTTCATCAGAGACCCTGAAGGAATTGTAAAGAATTTCCCAGTTTTTTTGTTTTGTTTTTGAAATTCCTTTTTAGAGTGGGTTTGAGCTGATTCTCGCTGCCATGTTTATGCCAGTCTAGACACACTTGATTCCCTTACGGAGACATATCAATACATAGGTTTTAAGATTCTTACTAGTCAGATATTTTCCTCTGCGGGAAATATGGGGTTTTGAGTCCCTTTCGCTGAGGACGGTGTAGGTCTTGTCTATTCCATAGTTGGTTTTTGGAACGGTACCTGTGTTTATATCAAACTCTGGTTTTATGCATCACCCCACCTCTCCTTCCCCCTTAAGCAGGTATAAGAGTGTTTTCTAAATGTGAGACACTGTTCTCTTTCCTAACTCAGTTCAAGTGTAGCCATGTTTACAGGATCTTCATAAGTGATATCTTATGATAAGTTTCTTTTTCTGTGTGACTTATTTCACTTAGAATCATCGTACCTGAATCCACCCATTTTGCTGCTACTGGTCTTATGACATTGATTTCATGGCTGAGGGATATTCCATCGTACGTAAGTACCACAATTTTTTGAACCATGTTTATATTTTCTGGGATACTTAAGGTGTATCCAAGTTCAGGTCTTGTATGCAGTGCAGCCCTAAATTTTGGGGTGGCTCTGTCTTATTGATTTTCAGTTTTCCCAAGGTATATTCCCTAGACTGGTAGTGCCCTTGGCTCTGTAGCTCTGTTCTTTACTTGTTTTAGGGAACAGAATGCACTCTTCCAGAGAGGCAGTTGGCAATTTACATCCCGCCCATCAGCATAACAAGGCTCCCTGTTCTCCAGGGCCTGTCTTGCCTTTCTTGTTCTTACACATTTTGTGGATGTCCCTTTTGACCGGTGGGAAGTGATACTTCTTTGTAGTGCAGATTTGCATTGCCCGCTTGCTTGCTTGGCCAAAAAGGGCGTATGCGTTTTCTCCTGAATATATTCAGGAGAAAACGCATACGCCCTTTTTGGCCAAGTGCATCATTGTCGAAGTTGTGCCCCTCTTCCTGTGCTTTAAAGGCGATTCCAACGTACCTCTTGAAATCTGTTTCCTGCTATTCTGCCTCGCTTTCAAGTCCGCCTCCTTGCCTTCCCTCAACAGATTTTTGGACGATAGTTGTCCTTTATTACTCGGCCAGTTTGTGAATTGCTGTGCCCCTGAGCTCCATTTTTCAACTCGTTTTTGGTGAGCTGACCGCAAGTCCAAAATTTTGGTTCAGGACCTATACTGGTTCCCGGTGGGTGGCTGAGAATTTGGTTAATTCTTCTTCCTGCCAGGAAATTACAGTGATATGTGCCCGTCCAAATGCCTAACAGCTACTCTCTCATTGGTTCTCCCTCTTCCCTTTCATCCTCTGCCAAATTGGCAACCTGTGCGAACCAAGAGGTTAAAGGGGCTGTCTCTCCAAGTTGGGAGGTTGATAGTAAAGCAGACGGAAAGTCAAACCGGAGCACCAGGAGAGGGACTATGCGTTGAGTTTTAGAAACCTTTCGTATTCACAGTGTGTCCGTTCTCTAGGTTTCCCGCACTTGTTATAGCTGTAGTAATATTCCCTTCAACCTGGAGAGTTCGGACCCATGGAATGGGTGCCATGCATTATTGCTTTAAAGGGTCTGCATTTGCTCACCCAATCTCACCAATCGTCTCAGTCCCAAGTGTCCCTCCTTATGCCACATCCAGCTGACGTTGTAGATAGGGTCATTCCAGCCTTCATCAGAGACCCTGAAGGAATTGTAAAGAATTTCCCAGTTTTTTTGTTTTGTTTTTGAAATTCCTTTTTAGAGTGGGTTTGAGCTGATTCTCGCTGCCATGTTTATGCCAGTCTAGACACACTTGATTCCCTTACGGAGACATATCAATACATAGGTTTTAAGATTCTTACTAGTCAGATATTTTCCTCTGCGGGAAATATGGGGTTTTGAGTCCCTTTCGCTGAGGACGGTGTAGGTCTTGTCTATTCCATAGTTGGTTTTTGGAACGGTACCTGTGCTTATATCAAACTCTGGTTTTATGCATCACCCCACCTCTCCTTCCCCCTTAAGCAGGTATAAGAGTGTTTTCTAAATGTGAGACACTGTTCTCTTTCCTAACTCAGTTCAAGTGTAGCCATGTTTACAGGATCTTCATAAGTGATATCTTATGATAAGTTTCTTTTTCTGTGTGACTTATTTCACTTAGAATCATCGTACCTGAATCCACCCATTTTGCTGCTACTGGTCTTATGACATTGATTTCATGGCTGAGGGATATTCCATTGTACGTAAGTACCACAATTTTTTGAACCATGTTTATATTTTCTGGGATACTTAAGGTGTATCCAAGTTCAGGTCCTTGTATGCAGTGCAGCCCTAAATTTTGGGGTGGCTCTGTCTTATTGATTTTCAGTTTTCCCAAGGTATATTCCCTAGACTGGTAGTGCCCTTGGCTCTGTAGCTCTGTTCTTTACTTGTTTTAGGGAACAGAATGCACTCCTCCAGAGAGGCAGTTGGCAATTTACATCCCGCCCATCAGCATAACAAGGCTCCCTGTTCTCCAGGGCCTGTCTTGCCTTTCTTGTTCTTACACATTTTGTGGATGTCCCTTTTGACCGGTGGGAAGTGATACTTCTTTGCAGTGCAGATTTGCATTGCCCGCTTGCTTGCTTGGCCAAAAAGGGCGTATGCGTTTTCTCCTGAATATATTCAGGAGAAAACGCATACGCCCTTTTTGGCCAAGTGCATCATTGTCGAAGTTGTGCCCCTCTTCCTGTGCTTTAAAGGCGATTCCAACGTACCTCTTGAAATCTGTTTCCTGCTATTCTGCCTCGCTTTCAAGTCCGCCTCCTTGCCTTCCCTCAACAGATTTTTGGACGATAGTTGTCCTTTATTACTCGGCCAGTTTGTGAATTGCTGTGCCCCTGAGCTCCATTTTTCAACTCGTTTTTGGTGAGCTGACCGCAAGTCCAAAATTTTGGTTCAGGACCTATACTGGTTCCCGGTGGGTGGCTGAGAATTTGGTTATTTCTTCTTCCTGCCAGGAAATTACAGTGATATGTGCCCGTCCAAATGCCTAACAGCTACTCTCTCATTGGTTCTCCCTCTTCCCTTTCATCCTCTGCCAAATTGGCAACCTGTGCGAACCAAGAGGTTAAAGGGGCTGTCTCTCCAAGTTGGGAGGTTGATAGTAAAGCAGACGGAAAGTCAAACCGGAGCACCAGGAGAGGGACTATGCGTTGAGTTTTAGAAACCTTTCGTATTCACAGTGTGTCCGTTCTCTAGGTTTCCCGCACTTGTTATAGCTGTAGTAATATTCCCTTCAACCTGGAGAGTTCGGACCCATGGAATGGGTGCCATGCATTATTGCTTTAAAGGGTCTGCATTTGCTCACCCAATCTCACCAATCGTCTCAGTCCCAAGTGTCCCTCCTTATGCCACATCCAGCTGACGTTGTAGATAGGGTCATTCCAGCCTTCATCAGAGACCCTGAAGGAATTGTAAAGAATTTCCCAGTTTTTTTGTTTTGTTTTTGAAATTCCTTTTTATAGTGGGTTTGAGCTGATTCTCGCTGCCATGTTTATGCCAGTCTAGACACACTTGATTCCCTTACGGAGACATATCAATACATAGGTTTTAAGATTCTTACTAGTCAGATATTTTCCTCTGCGGGAAATATGGGGTTTTGAGTCCCTTTCGCTGAGGACGGTGTAGGTCTTGTCTATTCCATAGTTGGTTTTTGGAACGGTACCTGTGCTTATATCAAACTCTGGTTTTATGCATCACCCCACCTCTCCTTCCCCCTTAAGCAGGTATAAGAGTGTTTTCTAAATGTGAGACACTGTTCTCTTTCCTAACTCAGTTCAAGTGTAGCCATGTTTACAGGATCTTCATAAGTGATATCTTATGATAAGTTTCTTTTTCTGTGTGACTTATTTCACTTAGAATCATCGTACCTGAATCCACCCATTTTGCTGCTACTGGTCTTATGACATTGATTTCATGGCTGAGGGATATTCCATTGTACGTAAGTACCACAATTTTTTGAACCATGTTTATATTTTCTGGGATACTTAAGGTGTATCCAAGTTCAGGTCCTTGTATGCAGTGCAGCCCTAAATTTTGGGGTGGCTCTGTCTTATTGATTTTCAGTTTTCCCAAGGTATATTCCCTAGACTGGTAGTGCCCTTGGCTCTGTAGCTCTGTTCTTTACTTGTTTTAGGGAACAGAATGCACTCCTCCAGAGAGGCAGTTGGCAATTTACATCCCGCCCATCAGCATAACAAGGCTCCCTGTTCTCCAGGGCCTGTCTTGCCTTTCTTGTTCTTACACATTTTGTGGATGTCCCTTTTGACCGGTGGGAAGTGATACTTCTTTGCAGTGCAGATTTGCATTGCCCGCTTGCTTGCTTGGCCAAAAAGGGCGTATGCGTTTTCTCCTGAATATATTCAGGAGAAAACGCATACGCCCTTTTTGGCCAAGTGCATCATTGTCGAAGTTGTGCCCCTCTTCCTGTGCTTTAAAGGCGATTCCAACGTACCTCTTGAAATCTGTTTCCTGCTATTCTGCCTCGCTTTCAAGTCCGCCTGGTTGCCTTCCCTCAACAGATTTTTGGACGATAGTTGTCCTTTATTACTCGGCCAGTTTGTGAATTGCTGTGCCCCTGAGCTCCATTTTTCAACTCGTTTTTGGTGAGCTGACCGCAAGTCCAAAATTTTGGTTCAGGACCTATACTGGTTCCCTGTGGGTGGCTGAGAATTTGGTTAATTCTTCTTCCTGCCAGGAAATTACAGTGATATGTGCCCGTCCAAATGCCTAACAGCTACTCTCTCATTGGTTCTCCCTCTTCCCTTTCAATCTCTGCCAAATTGGCAACCTGTGCGAACCAAGAGGTTAAAGGGGCTGTCTCTCCAAGTTGGGAGGTTGATAGTAAAGCAGACGGAAAGTCAAACCGGAGCACCAGGAGAGGGACTATGCGTTGAGTTTTAGAAACCTTTCGTATTCACAGTGTGTCCGTTCCCTAGGTTTCCCGCACATGTTATAGCTGTAGTAATATTCCCTTCAACCTGGAGAGTTCGGACCCATGGAATGAGTGCCATGCATTATTGCTTTAAAGGGTCTGCATTTGCTCACCCAATCTCACCAATCGTCTCAGTCCCAAGTGTCCCTCCTTATGCCACATCCAGCTGTCGTTGTAGATAGGGTCATTCCAGCTTTCATCAGAGACCCTGAAGGAATTGTAAAGAATTTCCCAGTTTTTTTGTTTTGTTTTTGAAATTCCTTTTTATAGTGGGTTTGAGCTGATTCTCGCTGCCATGTTTATGCCAGTCTAGACACACTTGATTCCCTTATGGAGACATATCAATACATAGGTTTTAAGATTCTTACTAGTCAGATATTTTCCTCTGCGGGAAATATGGGGTTTTGAGTCCCTTTCGCTGAGGACGGTGTAGGTCTTGTCTATTCCATAGTTGGTTTTTGGAACGGTACCTGTGCTTATATCAAACTCTGGTTTTATGCATCACCCCACCTCTCCTTCCCCCTTAAGCAGGTATAAGAGTGTTTTCTAAATGTGAGACACTGTTCTCTTTCCTAACTCAGTTCAAGTGTAGCCATGTTTACAGGATCTTCATAAGTGATATCTTATGATAAGTTTCTTTTTCTGTGTGACTTATTTCACTTAGAATCATCGTACCTGAATCCACCCATTTTGCTGCTACTGGTCTTATGACATTGATTTCATGGCTGAGGGATATTCCATTGTACGTAAGTACCACAATTTTTTGAACCATGTTTATATTTTCTGGGATACTTAAGGTGTATCCAAGTTCAGGTCCTTGTATGCAGTGCAGCCCTAAATTTTGGGGTGGCTCTGTCTTATTGATTTTCAGTTTTCCCAAGGTATATTCCCTAGACTGGTAGTGCCCTTGGCTCTGTAGCTCTGTTCTTTACTTGTTTTAGGGAACAGAATGCACTCCTCCAGAGAGGCAGTTGGCAATTTACATCCCGCCCATCAGCATAACAAGGCTCCCTGTTCTCCAGGGCCTGTCTTGCCTTTCTTGTTCTTACACATTTTGTGGATGTCCCTTTTGACCGGTGGGAAGTGATACTTCTTTGTAGTGCAGATTTGCATTGCCCGCTTGCTTGCTTGGCCAAAAAGGGCGTATGCGTTTTCTCCTGAATATATTCAGGAGAAAACGCATACGCCCTTTTTGGCCAAGTGCATCATTGTCGAAGTTGTGCCCCTCTTCCTGTGCTTTAAAGGCGATTCCAACGTACCTCTTGAAATCTGTTTCCTGCTATTCTGCCTCGCTTTCAAGTCCGCCTCGTTGCCTTCCCTCAAAAGATTTTTGGACGATAGTTGTCCTTTATTACTCGGCCAGTTTGTGAATTGCTGTGCCCCTGAGCTCCATTTTTCAACTCGTTTTTGGTGAGCTGACCGCAAGTCCAAAATTTTGGTTCAGGACCTATACTGGTTCCCGGTGGGTGGCTGAGAATTTGGTTAATTCTTCTTCCTGCCAGGAAATTACAGTGATATGTGCCCGTCCAAATGCCTAACAGCTACTCTCTCATTGGTTCTCCCTCTTCCCTTTCAATCTCTGCCAAATTGGCAACCTGTGCGAACCAAGAGGTTAAAGGGGCTGTCTCTCCAAGTTGGGAGGTTGATAGTAAAGCAGACGGAAAGTCAAACCGGAGCACCAGGAGAGGGACTATGCGTTGAGTTTTAGAAACCTTTCGTATTCACAGTGTGTCCGTTCCCTAGGTTTCCCGCACATGTTATAGCTGTAGTAATATTCCCTTCAACCTGGAGAGTTCGGACCCATGGAATGGGTGCCATGCATTATTGCTTTAAAGGGTCTGCATTTGCTCACCCAATCTCACCAATCGTCTCAGTCCCAAGTGTCCCTCCTTATGCCACATCCAGCTGTCGTTGTAGATAGGGTCATTCCAGCTTTCATCAGAGACCCTGAAGGAATTGTAAAGAATTTCCCAGTTTTTTTGTTTTGTTTTTGAAATTCCTTTTTATAGTGGGTTTGAGCTGATTCTCGCTGCCATGTTTATGCCAGTCTAGACACACTTGATTCCCTTATGGAGACATATCAATACATAGGTTTTAAGATTCTTACTAGTCAGATATTTTCCTCTGCGGGAAATATGGGGTTTTGAGTCCCTTTCGCTGAGGACGGTGTAGGTCTTGTCTATTCCATAGTTGGTTTTTGGAACGGTACCTGTGCTTATATCAAACTCTGGTTTTATGCATCACCCCACCTCTCCTTCCCCCTTAAGCAGGTATAAGAGTGTTTTCTAAATGTGAGACACTGTTCTCTTTCCTAACTCAGTTCAAGTGTAGCCATGTTTACAGGATCTTCATAAGTGATATCTTATGATAAGTTTCTTTTTCTGTGTGACTTATTTCACTTAGAATCATCATACCTGAATCCACCCATTTTGCTGCTACTGGTCTTATGACATTGATTTCATGGCTGAGGGATATTCCATCGTACGTAAGTACCACAATTTTTTGAACCATGTTTATATTTTCTGGGATACTTAAGGCGTATCCAAGTTGAGGTCCTTGTATGCAGTGCAGCCTTAAATTTTGGGGTGGCACTGTCTTATTGATTTTCAGTTTTCCCAAGGTATATTCCCTAGACCTGTAGTGCCCTTGGCTCTGTAGCTCTGTTCTTTACTTGTTTTAGGGAACAGAATGCACTCCTCCAGAGAGGCAGTTGGCAATTTACATCCCGCCCATCAGCATAACAAGGCTCCCTGTTCTCCAGGGCCTGTCTTGCCTTTCTTGTTCTTACACATTTTGTGGATGTCCCTTTTGACCGGTGGGAAGTGATACTTCTTTGCAGTGCAGATTTGCATTGCCCGCTTGCTTGCTTGGCCAAAAAGGGCGTATGCGTTTTCTCCTGAATATATTCAGGAGAAAACGCATACGCCCTTTTTGGCCAAGTGCATCATTGTCGAAGTTGTGCCCCTCTTCCTGTGCTTTAAAGGCGATTCCAACGTACCTCTTGAAATCTGTTTCCTGCTATTCTGCCTCGCTTTCAAGTCCGCCTCGTTGCCTTCCCTCAACAGATTTTTGGACGATAGTTGTCCTTTATTACTCGGCCAGTTTGTGAATTGCTGTGCCCCTGAGCTCCATTTTTCAACTCGTTTTTGGTGAGCTGACCGCAAGTCCAAAATTTTGGTTCAGGACCTATACTGGTTCCCGGTGGGTGGCTGAGAATTTGGTTAATTCTTCTTCCTGCCAGGAAATTACAGTGATATGTGCCCGTCCAAATGCCTAACAGCTACTCTCTCATTGGTTCTCCCTCTTCCCTTTCAATCTCTGCCAAATTGGCAACCTGTGCGAACCAAGAGGTTAAAGGGGCTGTCTCTCCAAGTTGGGAGGTTGATAGTAAAGCAGACGGAAAGTCAAACCGGAGCACCAGGAGAGGGACTATGCGTTGAGTTTTAGAAACCTTTCGTATTCACAGTGTGTCCGTTCCCTAGGTTTCCCGCACATGTTATAGCTGTAGTAATATTCCCTTCAACCTGGAGAGTTCGGACCCATGGAATGGGTGCCATGCATTATTGCTTTAAAGGGTCTGCATTTGCTCACCCAATCTCACCAACCGTCTCAGTCCCAAGTGTCCCTCCTTATGCCACATCCAGCTGTCGTTGTAGATAGGGTCATTCCAGCTTTCATCAGAGACCCTGAAGGAATTGTAAAGAATTTCCCAGTTTTTTTGTTTTGTTTTTGAAATTCCTTTTTATAGTGGGTTTGAGCTGATTCTCGCTGCCATGTTTATGCCAGTCTAGACACAGTTGATTCCCTTACGGAGACATATCAATACATAGGTTTTAAGATTCTTACTAGTCAGATATTTTCCTCTGCGGGAAATATGGGGTTTTGAGTCCCTTTCGCTGAGGACGGTGTAGGTCTTGTCTATTCCATAGTTGGTTTTTGGAACGGTACCTGTGCTTATATCAAACTCTGGTTTTATGCATCACCCCACCTCTCCTTCCCCCTTAAGCAGGTATAAGAGTGTTTTCTAAATGTGAGACACTGTTCTCTTTCCTAACTCAGTTCAAGTGTAGCCATGTTTACAGGATCTTCATAAGTGATATCTTATGATAAGTTTCTTTTTCTGTGTGACTTATTTCACTTAGAATCATCATACCTGAATCCACCCATTTTGCTGCTACTGGTCTTATGACATTGATTTCATGGCTGAGGGATATTCCATCGTACGTAAGTACCACAATTTTTTGAACCATGTTTATATTTTCTGGGATACTTAAGGCGTATCCAAGTTGAGGTCCTTGTATGCAGTGCAGCCTTAAATTTTGGGGTGGCACTGTCTTATTGATTTTCAGTTTTCCCAAGGTATATTCCCTAGACCTGTAGTGCCCTTGGCTCTGTAGCTCTGTTCTTTACTTGTTTTAGGGAACAGAATGCACTCCTCCAGAGAGGCAGTTGGCAATTTACATCCCGCCCATCAGCATAACAAGGCTCCCTGTTCTCCAGGGCCTGTCTTGCCTTTCTTGTTCTTACACATTTTGTGGATGTCCCTTTTGACCGGTGGGAAGTGATACTTCTTTGCAGTGCAGATTTGCATTGCCCGCTTGCTTGCTTGGCCAAAAAGGGCGTATGCGTTTTCTCCTGAATATATTCAGGAGAAAACGCATACGCCCTTTTTGGCCAAGTGCATCATTGTCGAAGTTGTGCCCCTCTTCCTGTGCTTTAAAGGCGATTCCAACGTACCTCTTGAAATCTGTTTCCTGCTATTCTGCCTCGCTTTCAAGTCCGCCTCGTTGCCTTCCCTCAAAAGATTTTTGGACGATAGTTGTCCTTTATTACTCGGCCAGTTTGTGAATTGCTGTGCCCCTGAGCTCCATTTTTCAACTCGTTTTTGGTGAGCTGACCGCAAGTCCAAAATTTTGGTTCAGGACCTATACTGGTTCCCGGTGGGTGGCTGAGAATTTGGTTAATTCTTCTTCCTGCCAGGAAATTACAGTGATATGTGCCCGTCCAAATGCCTAACAGCTACTCTCTCATTGGTTCTCCCTCTTCCCTTTCAATCTCTGCCAAATTGGCAACCTGTGCGAACCAAGAGGTTAAAGGGGCTGTCTCTCCAAGTTGGGAGGTTGATAGTAAAGCAGACGGAAAGTCAAACCGGAGCACCAGGAGAGGGACTATGCGTTGAGTTTTAGAAACCTTTCGTATTCACAGTGTGTCCGTTCCCTAGGTTTCCCGCACATGTTATAGCTGTAGTAATATTCCCTTCAACCTGGAGAGTTCGGACCCATGGAATGGGTGCCATGCATTATTGCTTTAAAGGGTCTGCATTTGCTCACCCAATCTCACCAATCGTCTCAGTCCCAAGTGTCCCTCCTTATGCCACATCCAGCTGTCGTTGTAGATAGGGTCATTCCAGCTTTCATCAGAGACCCTGAAGGAATTGTAAAGAATTTCCCAGTTTTTTTGTTTTGTTTTTGAAATTCCTTTTTATAGTGGGTTTGAGCTGATTCTCGCTGCCATGTTTATGCCAGTCTAGACACAGTTGATTCCCTTACGGAGACATATCAATACATAGGTTTTAAGATTCTTACTAGTCAGATATTTTCCTCTGCGGGAAATATGGGGTTTTGAGTCCCTTTCGCTGAGGACGGTGTAGGTCTTGTCTATTCCATAGTTGGTTTTTGGAACGGTACCTGTGCTTATATCAAACTCTGGTTTTATGCATCACCCCACCTCTCCTTCCCCCTTAAGCAGGTATAAGAGTGTTTTCTAAATGTGAGACACTGTTCTCTTTCCTAACTCAGTTCAAGTGTAGCCATGTTTACAGGATCTTCATAAGTGATATCTTATGATAAGTTTCTTTTTCTGTGTGACTTATTTCACTTAGAATCATCGTACCTGAATCCACCCATTTTGCTGCTACTGGTCTTATGACATTGATTTCATGGCTGAGGGATATTCCATTGTACGTAAGTACCACAATTTTTTGAACCATGTTTATATTTTCTGGGATACTTAAGGTGTATCCAAGTTCAGGTCCTTGTATGCAGTGCAGCCCTAAATTTTGGGGTGGCTCTGTCTTATTGATTTTCAGTTTTCCCAAGGTATATTCCCTAGACTGGTAGTGCCCTTGGCTCTGTAGCTCTGTTCTTTACTTGTTTTAGGGAACAGAATGCACTCCTCCAGAGAGGCAGTTGGCAATTTACATCCCGCCCATCAGCATAACAAGGCTCCCTGTTCTCCAGGGCCTGTCTTGCCTTTCTTGTTCTTACACATTTTGTGGATGTCCCTTTTGACCGGTGGGAAGTGATACTTCTTTGTAGTGCAGATTTGCATTGCCCGCTTGCTTGCTTGGCCAAAAAGGGCGTATGCGTTTTCTCCTGAATATATTCAGGAGAAAACGCATACGCCCTTTTTGGCCAAGTGCATCATTGTCGAAGTTGTGCCCCTCTTCCTGTGCTTTAAAGGCGATTCCAACGTACCTCTTGAAATCTGTTTCCTGCTATTCTGCCTCGCTTTCAAGTCCGCCTCGTTGCCTTCCCTCAACAGATTTTTGGACGATAGTTGTCCTTTATTACTCGGCCAGTTTGTGAATTGCTGTGCCCCTGAGCTCCATTTTTCAACTCGTTTTTGGTGAGCTGACCGCAAGTCCAAAATTTTGGTTCAGGACCTATACTGGTTCCCGGTGGGTGGCTGAGAATTTGGTTAATTCTTCTTCCTGCCGGGAAATTACAGTGATATGTGCCCGTCCAAATGCCTAACAGCCACTCTCTCATTGGTTCTCCCACTTCCCTTTCATCCTCTGCCAAATTGGCAACCTGTGCGAACCAAGAGTTTAAAGGCGCTGTCTCTCCAAGTTGGGAGGTTGATAGTAAAGCAGACGGAAAGTCAAACCGGAACACCAGGAGAGGGACTATGCGTTGAGTTTTAGAAACCTTTCGTATTCACAGTGTGTCCGTTCTCTAGGTTTCCCGCACATGTTATAGCTGTAGTAATATTCCCTTCAACCTGGAGAGTTCGGACCCATGGAATGGGTGCCATGCATTATTGCTTTAAAGGGTCTGCATTTGCTCACCCAATCTCACCAATCGTCTCAGTCCCAAGTGTCCCTCCTTATGCCACATCCAGCTGTCGTTGTAGATAGGGTCATTCCAGCTTTCATCAGAGACCCTGAAGGAATTGTAAAGAATTTCCCAGTTTTTTTGTTTTGTTTTTGAAATTCCTTTTTATAGTGGGTTTGAGCTGATTCCCGCTGCCATGTTTATGCCAGTCTAGACACACTTGATTCCCTTATGGAGACATATCAATACATAGGTTTTAAGATTCTTACTAGTCAGATATTTTCCTCTGCGGGAAATATGGGGTTTTGAGTCCCTTTCCCTGAGGACGGTGTAGGTCTTGTCTATTCCATAGTTGGTTTTTGGAACGGTACCTGTGCTTATATCAAACTCTGGTTTTATGCATCACCCCACCTCTCCTTCCCCCTTAAGCAGGTATAAGAGTGTTTTCTAAATGTGAGACACTGTTCTCTTTCCTAACTCAGTTCAAGTGTAGCCATGTTTACAGGATCTTCATAAGTGATATCTTATGATAAGTTTCTTTTTCTGTGTGACTTATTTCACTTAGAATCATCGTACCTGAATCCACCCATTTTGCTGCTACTGGTCTTATGACATTGATTTCATGGCTGAGGGATATTCCATCGTACGTAAGTACCACAATTTTTTGAACCATGTTTATATTTTCTGGGATACTTAAGGTGTATCCAAGTTCAGGTCCTTGTATGCAGTGCAGCCCTAAATTTTGGGGTGGCTCTGTCTTATTGATTTTCAGTTTTCCCAAGGTATATTCCCTAGACTGGTAGTGCCCTTGGCTCTGTAGCTCTGTTCTTTACTTGTTTTAGGGAACAGAATGCACTCCTCCAGAGAGGCAGTTGGCAATTTACATACCGCCCATCAGCATAACAAGGCTCCCTGTTCTCCAGGGCCTGTCTTGCCTTTCTTGTTCTTACACATTTTGTGGATGTCCCTTTTGACCGGTGGGAAGTGATACTTCTTTGTAGTGCAGATTTGCATTGCCCGCTTGCTTGCTTGGCCAAAAAGGGCGTATGCGTTTTCTCCTGAATATATTCAGGAGAAAACGCATACGCCCTTTTTGGCCAAGTGCATCATTGTCGAAGTTGTGCCCCTCTTCCTGTGCTTTAAAGGCAATTCCAACGTACCTCTTGAAATCTGTTTCCTGCTATTCTGCCTCGCTTTCAAGTCCGCCTCGTTGCCTTCCCTCAACAGATTTTTGGACGATAGTTGTCCTTTATTACTCGGCCAGTTTGTGAATTGCTGTGCCCCTGAGCTCCATTTTTCAACTCGTTTTTGGTGAGCTGACCGCAAGTCCAAAATTTTGGTTCAGGACCTATACTGGTTCCCGGTGGGTGGCTGAGAATTTGGTTAATTCTTCTTCCTGCCGGGAAATTACAGTGATATGTGCCCGTCCAAATGCCTAACAGCTACTCTCTCATTGGTTCTCCCTCTTCCCTTTCATCCTCTGCCAAATTGGCAACCTGTGCGAACCAAGAGGTTAAAGGCGCTGTCTCTCCAAGTTGGGAGGTTGATAGTAAAGCAGACGGATAGTGACACCGGAGCACCAGGAGAGGGACTATGCGTTGAGTTTTAGAAACCTTTCGTATTCACAGTGTGTCCGTTCTCTAGGTTTCCCGCACTTGTTATAGCTGTAGTAATATTCCCTTCAACCTGGAGAGTTCGGACCCATGGAATGGGTGCCATGCATTATTGCTTTAAAGGGTCTGCATTTGCTCACCCAATCTCACCAATCGTCTCAGTCCCAAGTGTCCCTCCTTATGCCACATCCAGCTGTCGTTGTAGATAGGGTCATTCCAGCCTTCATCAGAGACCCTGAAGGAATTGTAAAGAATTTCCCAGTTTTTTTGTTTTGTTTTTGAAATTCCTTTTTATAGTGGGTTTGAGCTGATTCTCGCTGCCATATTTATGCCAGTCTAGACACACTTGATTCCCTTACGGAGACATATCAATACATAGGTTTTAAGATTCTTACTAGTCAGATATTTTCCTCTGTGGGAAATATGGGGTTTTGAGTCCCTTTCGCTGAGGACGGTGTAGGTCTTGTCTATTCCATAGTTGGTTTTTGGAACGGTACCTGTGCTTATATCAAACTCTGGTTTTATGCATCACCCCACCTCTCCTTCCCCCTTAAGCAGGTATAAGAGTGTTTTCTAAATGTGAGACACTGTTCTCTTTCCTAACTCAGTTCAAGTGTAGCCATGTTTACAGGATCTTCATAAGTGATATCTTATGATAAGTTTCTTTTTCTGTGTGACTTATTTCACTTAGAATCATCGTACCTGAATCCACCCATTTTGCTGCTACTGGTCTTATGACATTGATTTCATGGCTGAGGGATATTCCATCGTATGTAAGTACCACAATTTTTTGAACCATGTTTATATTTTCTGGGATACTTAAGGTGTATCCAAGTTGAGGCCCTTGTATGCAGTGCAGCCCTAAATTTTGGGGTGGCTCTGTCTTATTGATTTTCAGTTTTCCCAAGGTATATTCCCTAGACTGGTAGTGCCCTTGGCTCTGTAGCTCTGTTCTTTACTTGTTTTAGGGAACAGAATGCACTCCTCCAGAGAGGCAGTTGGCAATTTACATCCCGCCCATCAGCATAACAAGGCTCCCTGTTCTCCAGGGCCTGTCTTGCCTTTCTTGTTCTTACACATTTTGTGGATGTCCCTTTTGACCGGTGGGAAGTGATACTTCTTTGTAGTGCAGATTTGCATTGCCCGCTTGCTTGCTTGGCCAAAAAGGGCGTATGCGTTTTCTCCTGAATATATTCAGGAGAAAACGCATACGCCCTTTTTGGCCAAGTGCATCATTGTCGAAGTTGTGCCCCTCTTCCTGTGCTTTAAAGGCGATTCCAACGTACCTCTTGAAATCTGTTTCCTGCTATTCTGCCTCGCTTTCAAGTCCGCCTCGTTGCCTTCCCTCAACAGATTTTTGGACGATAGTTGTCCTTTATTACTCGGCCAGTTTGTGAATTGCTGTGCCCCTGAGCTCCATTTTTCAACTCGTTTTTGGTGAGCTGACCGCAAGTCCAAAATTTTGGTTCAGGACCTATACTGGTTCCCGGTGGGTGGCTGAGAATTTGGTTAATTCTTCTTCCTGCCGGGAAATTACAGTGATATGTGCCCGTCCAAATGCCTAACAGCCACTCTCTCATTGGTTCTCCCACTTCCCTTTCATCCTCTGCCAAATTGGCAACCTGTGCGAACCAAGAGTTTAAAGGCGCTGTCTCTCCAAGTTGGGAGGTTGATAGTAAAGCAGACGGAAAGTCAAACCGGAACACCAGGAGAGGGACTATGCGTTGAGTTTTAGAAACCTTTCGTATTCACAGTGTGTCCGTTCTCTAGGTTTCCCGCACATGTTATAGCTGTAGTAATATTCCCTTCAACCTGGAGAGTTCGGACCCATGGAATGGGTGCCATGCATTATTGCTTTAAAGGGTCTGCATTTGCTCACCCAATCTCACCAATCGTCTCAGTCCCAAGTGTCCCTCCTTATGCCACATCCAGCTGTCGTTGTAGATAGGGTCATTCCAGCTTTCATCAGAGACCCTGAAGGAATTGTAAAGAATTTCCCAGTTTTTTTGTTTTGTTTTTGAAATTCCTTTTTATAGTGGGTTTGAGCTGATTCCCGCTGCCATGTTTATGCCAGTCTAGACACACTTGATTCCCTTATGGAGACATATCAATACATAGGTTTTAAGATTCTTACTAGTCAGATATTTTCCTCTGCGGGAAATATGGGGTTTTGAGTCCCTTTCCCTGAGGACGGTGTAGGTCTTGTCTATTCCATAGTTGGTTTTTGGAACGGTACCTGTGCTTATATCAAACTCTGGTTTTATGCATCACCCCACCTCTCCTTCCCCCTTAAGCAGGTATAAGAGTGTTTTCTAAATGTGAGACACTGTTCTCTTTCCTAACTCAGTTCAAGTGTAGCCATGTTTACAGGATCTTCATAAGTGATATCTTATGATAAGTTTCTTTTTCTGTGTGACTTATTTCACTTAGAATCATCGTACCTGAATCCACCCATTTTGCTGCTACTGGTCTTATGACATTGATTTCATGGCTGAGGGATATTCCATCGTACGTAAGTACCACAATTTTTTGAACCATGTTTATATTTTCTGGGATACTTAAGGTGTATCCAAGTTCAGGTCCTTGTATGCAGTGCAGCCCTAAATTTTGGGGTGGCTCTGTCTTATTGATTTTCAGTTTTCCCAAGGTATATTCCCTAGACTGGTAGTGCCCTTGGCTCTGTAGCTCTGTTCTTTACTTGTTTTAGGGAACAGAATGCACTCCTCCAGAGAGGCAGTTGGCAATTTACATCCCGCCCATCAGCATAACAAGGCTCCCTGTTCTCCAGGGCCTGTCTTGCCTTTCTTGTTCTTACACATTTTGTGGATGTCCCTTTTGACCGGTGGGAAGTGATACTTCTTTGTAGTGCAGATTTGCATTGCCCGCTTGCTTGCTTGGCCAAAAAGGGCGTATGCGTTTTCTCCTGAATATATTCAGGAGAAAACGCATACGCCCTTTTTGGCCAAGTGCATCATTGTCGAAGTTGTGCCCCTCTTCCTGTGCTTTAAAGGCAATTCCAACGTACCTCTTGAAATCTGTTTCCTGCTATTCTGCCTCGCTTTCAAGTCCGCCTCGTTGCCTTCCCTCAACAGATTTTTGGACGATAGTTGTCCTTTATTACTCGGCCAGTTTGTGAATTGCTGTGCCCCTGAGCTCCATTTTTCAACTCGTTTTTGGTGAGCTGACCGCAAGTCCAAAATTTTGGTTCAGGACCTATACTGGTTCCCGGTGGGTGGCTGAGAATTTGGTTAATTCTTCTTCCTGCCGGGAAATTACAGTGATATGTGCCCGTCCAAATGCCTAACAGCTACTCTCTCATTGGTTCTCCCTCTTCCCTTTCATCCTCTGCCAAATTGGCAACCTGTGCGAACCAAGAGGTTAAAGGCGCTGTCTCTCCAAGTTGGGAGGTTGATAGTAAAGCAGACGGATAGTGACACCGGAGCACCAGGAGAGGGACTATGCGTTGAGTTTTAGAAACCTTTCGTATTCACAGTGTGTCCGTTCTCTAGGTTTCCCGCACTTGTTATAGCTGTAGTAATATTCCCTTCAACCTGGAGAGTTCGGACCCATGGAATGGGTGCCATGCATTATTGCTTTAAAGGGTCTGCATTTGCTCACCCAATCTCACCAATCGTCTCAGTCCCAAGTGTCCCTCCTTATGCCACATCCAGCTGTCGTTGTAGATAGGGTCATTCCAGCCTTCATCAGAGACCCTGAAGGAATTGTAAAGAATTTCCCAGTTTTTTTGTTTTGTTTTTGAAATTCCTTTTTATAGTGGGTTTGAGCTGATTCTCGCTGCCATATTTATGCCAGTCTAGACACACTTGATTCCATTACGGAGACATATCAATACATAGGTTTTAAGATTCTTACTAGTCAGATATTTTCCTCTGTGGGAAATATGGGGTTTTGAGTCCCTTTCGCTGAGGACGGTGTAGGTCTTGTCTATTCCATAGTTGGTTTTTGGAACGGTACCTGTGCTTATATCAAACTCTGGTTTTATGCATCACCCCACCTCTCCTTCCCCCTTAAGCAGGTATAAGAGTGTTTTCTAAATGTGAGACACTGTTCTCTTTCCTAACTCAGTTCAAGTGTAGCCATGTTTACAGGATCTTCATAAGTGATATCTTATGATAAGTTTCTTTTTCTGTGTGACTTATTTCACTTAGAATCATCGTACCTGAATCCACCCATTTTGCTGCTACTGGTCTTATGACATTGATTTCATGGCTGAGGGATATTCCATCGTATGTAAGTACCACAATTTTTTGAACCATGTTTATATTTTCTGGGATACTTAAGGTGTATCCAAGTTGAGGCCCTTGTATGCAGTGCAGCCCTAAATTTTGGGGTGGCTCTGTCTTATTGATTTTCAGTTTTCCCAAGGTATATTCCCTAGACTGGTAGTGCCCTTGGCTCTGTAGCTCTGTTCTTTACTTGTTTTAGGGAACAGAATGCACTCCTCCAGAGAGGCAGTTGTCAATTTACATCCCGCCCATCAGCATAATAAGGCTCCCTGTTCTCCAGGGCCTGTCTTGCCTTTCTTGTTCTTACACATTTTGTGGATGTCCCTTTTGACCGGTGGGAAGTGATACTTCTTTGTAGTGCAGATTTGCATTGCCCGCTTGCTTGCTTGGCCAAAAAGGGTGTATGCGTTTTCTCCTGAATATATTCAGGAGAAAACGCATACGCCCTTTTTGGCCAAGTGCATCATTGTCGAAGTTGTGCCCCTCTTCCTGTGCTTTAAAGGCGATTCCAACGTACCTCTGGAAATCTGTTTCCTGCTATTCTGCCTCGCTTTCAAGTCCGCCTCGTTGCCTTCCCTCAACAGATTTTTGGACGTTAGTTGTCCATTATTACTCGGCCAGTTTGTGAATTGCTGTGCCCCTGAGCTCCATTTTTCAACTCATTTTTGGTGAGCTGACCGCAAGTCCAAAATTTTGGTTCAGGACCTATACTGGTTCCCGGTGGGTGGCTGAGACTTTGGTTAATTCTTCTTCCTGCCGGGAAATTACAGTGATATGTGCCCGTCCAAATGCCTAACAGCTACTCTCTCATTGGTTCTCCCTCTTCCCTTTCATCCTCTGCCAAATTGGCAACCTGTGCGAACCAAGAGGTTAAAGGGGCTGTCTCTCCAAGTTGGGAGGTTGATAGTAAAGCAGACGGAAAGTCAAACCGGAGCACCAGGAGAGGGACTATTCGTTGAGTTTTAGAAACCTTTCGTATTCACAGTGTGTCCGTTCTCTAGGTTTCCCGCACATGTTATAGCTGTAGTAATATTCCCTTCAACCTGGAGAGTTCGGACCCATGGAATGGGTGCCATGCATTATTGCTTTAAAGGGTCTGCATTTGCTCACCCAATCTCACTAACCGTCTCAGTCCCAAGTGTCCCTCCTTATGCCATATCCAGCTGTCGTTGTAGATAGGGTCATTCCAGCTTTCATCAGAGACCCTGAAGGAATTGTAAAGAATTTCCCAGTTTTTTTGTTTTGTTTTTGAAATTCCTTTTTATAGTGGGTTTGAGCTGATTCTCGCTGCCATGTTTATGCCAGTCTAGACACAGTTGATTCCCTTACGGAGACATATCAATACATAGGTTTTAAGATTCTTACTAGTCAGATATTTTCCTCTGCGGGAAATATGGTGTTTTGAGTCCCTTTCGCTGAGGACGGTGTAGGTCTTGTCTATTCCATAGTTGGATTTTGGAACGGTACCTGTGCTTATATCAAACTCTGGTTTTATGCATCACCCCACCTCTCCTTCCCCCTTAAGCAGGTATAAGAGTGTTTTCTAAATGTGAGACACTGTTCTCTTTCCTAACTCAGTTCAAGTGTAGCCATGTTTACAGGATCTTCATAAGTGATATCTTATGATAAGTTTCTTTTTCTGTGTGACTTATTTCACTTAGAATCATCGTACCTGAATCCACCCATTTTGCTGCTACTGGTCTTATGACATTGATTTCATGGCTGAGGGATATTCCATCGTACGTAAGTACCACAATTTTTTGAACCATGTTTATATTTTCTGGGATACTTAAGGTGTATCCAAGTTGAGGTCCTTGTATGCAGTGCAGCCTTAAATTTTGAGGTGGCTCTGTCTTATTGATTTTCAGTTTTCCCAAGGTATATTCCCTAGACTGGTAGTGCCCTTGGCTCTGTAGCTCTGTTCTTTACTTGTTTTAGGGAACAGAATGCACTCCTCCAGAGAGGCAGTTGTGAATTTACATCCCGCCCATCAGCATAACAAGGCTCCCTGTTCTCCAGGGCCTGTCTTGCCTTTCTTGTTCTTACACATTTTGTGGATGTCCCTTTTGACCGGTGGGAAGTGATACTTCTTTGTAGTGCAGATTTGCATTGCCCGCTTGCTTGCTTGGCCAAAAAGGGCGTATGCGTTTTCTCCTGAATATATTCAGGAGAAAACGCATACGCCCTTTTTGGCCAAGTGCATCATTGTCGAAGTTGTGCCCCTCTTCCTGTGCTTTAAAGGCGATTCCAACGTACCTCTTGAAATCTGTTTCCTGCTATTCTGCCTCGCTTTCAAGTCCGCCTCGTTGCCTTCCCTCAACAGATTTTTGGACGATAGTTGTCCTTTATTACTCGGCCAGTTTGTGAATTGCTGTGCCCCTGAGCTCCATTTTTCAACTCGTTTTTGGTGAGCTGACCGCAAGTCCAAAATTTTGGTTCAGGACCTATACTGGTTCCCGGTGGGTGGCTGAGAATTTGGTTAATTCTTCTTCCTGCCGGGAAATTACAGTGATATGTGCCCGTCCAAATGCCTAACAGCTACTCTCTCATTGGTTCTCCCTCTTCCCTTTCATCCTCTGCCAAATTGGCAACCTGTGCGAACCAAGAGGTTAAAGGCGCTGTCTCTCCAAGTTGGGAGGTTGATAGTAAAGCAGACGGAAAGTCAAACCGGAGCCCCAGGAGAGGGACTATGCGTTGAGTTTTAGAAACCTTTCGTATTCACAGTGTGTCCGTTCTCTAGGTTTCCCGCACATGTTATAGCTGTAGTAATATTCCCTTCAACCTGGAGAGTTCGGACCCATGGAATGGGTGCCATGCATTATTGCTTTAAAGGGTCTGCATTTGCTCACCCAATCTCACCAATCGTCTCAGTCCCAAGTGTCCCTCCTTATGCCACATCCAGCTGTCGTTGTAGATAGGGTCATTCCAGCTTTCATCAGAGACCCTGAAGGAATTGTAAAGAATTTCCCAGTTTTTTTGTTTTGTTTTTGAAATTCCTTTTTATAGTGGGTTTGAGCTGATTCCCGCTGCCATGTTTATGCCAGTCTAGACACACTTGATTCCCTTATGGAGACATATCAATACATAGGTTTTAAGATTCTTACTAGTCAGATATTTTCCTCTGCGGGAAATATGGGGTTTTGAGTCCCTTTCCCTGAGGACGGTGTAGGTCTTGTCTATTCCATAGTTGGTTTTTGGAACGGTACCTGTGCTTATATCAAACTCTGGTTTTATGCATCACCCCACCTCTCCTTCCCCCTTAAGCAGGTATAAGAGTGTTTTCTAAATGTGAGACACTGTTCTCTTTCCTAACTCAGTTCAAGTGTAGCCATGTTTACAGGATCTTCATAAGTGATATCTTATGATAAGTTTCTTTTTCTGTGTGACTTATTTCACTTAGAATCATCGTACCTGAATCCACCCATTTTGCTGCTACTGGTCTTATGACATTGATTTCATGGCTGAGGGATATTCCATCGTACGTAAGTACCACAATTTTTTGAACCATGTTTATATTTTCTGGGATACTTAAGGTGTATCCAAGTTCAGGTCCTTGTATGCAGTGCAGCCCTAAATTTTGGGGTGGCTCTGTCTTATTGATTTTCAGTTTTCCCAAGGTATATTCCCTAGACTGGTAGTGCCCTTGGCTCTGTAGCTCTGTTCTTTACTTGTTTTAGGGAACAGAATGCACTCCTCCAGAGAGGCAGTTGGCAATTTACATCCCGCCCATCAGCATAACAAGGCTCCCTGTTCTCCAGGGCCTGTCTTGCCTTTCTTGTTCTTACACATTTTGTGGATGTCCCTTTTGACCGGTGGGAAGTGATACTTCTTTGTAGTGCAGATTTGCATTGCCCGCTTGCTTGCTTGGCCAAAAAGGGCGTATGCGTTTTCTCCTGAATATATTCAGGAGAAAACGCATACGCCCTTTTTGGCCAAGTGCATCATTGTCGAAGTTGTGCCCCTCTTCCTGTGCTTTAAAGGCAATTCCAACGTACCTCTTGAAATCTGTTTCCTGCTATTCTGCCTCGCTTTCAAGTCCGCCTCGTTGCCTTCCCTCAACAGATTTTTGGACGATAGTTGTCCTTTATTACTCGGCCAGTTTGTGAATTGCTGTGCCCCTGAGCTCCATTTTTCAACTCGTTTTTGGTGAGCTGACCGCAAGTCCAAAATTTTGGTTCAGGACCTATACTGGTTCCCGGTGGGTGGCTGAGAATTTGGTTAATTCTTCTTCCTGCCGGGAAATTACAGTGATATGTGCCCGTCCAAATGCCTAACAGCTACTCTCTCATTGGTTCTCCCTCTTCCCTTTCATCCTCTGCCAAATTGGCAACCTGTGCGAACCAAGAGGTTAAAGGCGCTGTCTCTCCAAGTTGGGAGGTTGATAGTAAAGCAGACGGATAGTGACACCGGAGCACCAGGAGAGGGACTATGCGTTGAGTTTTAGAAACCTTTCGTATTCACAGTGTGTCCGTTCTCTAGGTTTCCCGCACTTGTTATAGCTGTAGTAATATTCCCTTCAACCTGGAGAGTTCGGACCCATGGAATGGGTGCCATGCATTATTGCTTTAAAGGGTCTGCATTTGCTCACCCAATCTCACCAATCGTCTCAGTCCCAAGTGTCCCTCCTTATGCCACATCCAGCTGTCGTTGTAGATAGGGTCATTCCAGCCTTCATCAGAGACCCTGAAGGAATTGTAAAGAATTTCCCAGTTTTTTTGTTTTGTTTTTGAAATTCCTTTTTATAGTGGGTTTGAGCTGATTCTCGCTGCCATATTTATGCCAGTCTAGACACACTTGATTCCCTTACGGAGACATATCAATACATAGGTTTTAAGATTCTTACTAGTCAGATATTTTCCTCTGTGGGAAATATGGGGTTTTGAGTCCCTTTCGCTGAGGACGGTGTAGGTCTTGTCTATTCCATAGTTGGTTTTTGGAACGGTACCTGTGCTTATATCAAACTCTGGTTTTATGCATCACCCCACCTCTCCTTCCCCCTTAAGCAGGTATAAGAGTGTTTTCTAAATGTGAGACACTGTTCTCTTTCCTAACTCAGTTCAAGTGTAGCCATGTTTACAGGATCTTCATAAGTGATATCTTATGATAAGTTTCTTTTTCTGTGTGACTTATTTCACTTAGAATCATCGTACCTGAATCCACCCATTTTGCTGCTACTGGTCTTATGACATTGATTTCATGGCTGAGGGATATTCCATCGTATGTAAGTACCACAATTTTTTGAACCATGTTTATATTTTCTGGGATACTTAAGGTGTATCCAAGTTGAGGCCCTTGTATGCAGTGCAGCCCTAAATTTTGGGGTGGCTCTGTCTTATTGATTTTCAGTTTTCCCAAGGTATATTCCCTAGACTGGTAGTGCCCTTGGCTCTGTAGCTCTGTTCTTTACTTGTTTTAGGGAACAGAATGCACTCCTCCAGAGAGGCAGTTGTCAATTTACATCCCGCCCATCAGCATAATAAGGCTCCCTGTTCTCCAGGGCCTGTCTTGCCTTTCTTGTTCTTACACATTTTGTGGATGTCCCTTTTGACCGGTGGGAAGTGATACTTCTTTGTAGTGCAGATTTGCATTGCCCGCTTGCTTGCTTGGCCAAAAAGGGTGTATGCGTTTTCTCCTGAATATATTCAGGAGAAAACGCATACGCCCTTTTTGGCCAAGTGCATCATTGTCGAAGTTGTGCCCCTCTTCCTGTGCTTTAAAGGCGATTCCAACGTACCTCTGGAAATCTGTTTCCTGCTATTCTGCCTCGCTTTCAAGTCCGCCTCGTTGCCTTCCCTCAACAGATTTTTGGACGTTAGTTGTCCATTATTACTCGGCCAGTTTGTGAATTGCTGTGCCCCTGAGCTCCATTTTTCAACTCATTTTTGGTGAGCTGACCGCAAGTCCAAAATTTTGGTTCAGGACCTATACTGGTTCCCGGTGGGTGGCTGAGACTTTGGTTAATTCTTCTTCCTGCCGGGAAATTACAGTGATATGTGCCCGTCCAAATGCCTAACAGCTACTCTCTCATTGGTTCTCCCTCTTCCCTTTCATCCTCTGCCAAATTGGCAACCTGTGCGAACCAAGAGGTTAAAGGGGCTGTCTCTCCAAGTTGGGAGGTTGATAGTAAAGCAGACGGAAAGTCAAACCGGAGCACCAGGAGAGGGACTATTCGTTGAGTTTTAGAAACCTTTCGTATTCACAGTGTGTCCGTTCTCTAGGTTTCCCGCACATGTTATAGCTGTAGTAATATTCCCTTCAACCTGGAGAGTTCGGACCCATGGAATGGGTGCCATGCATTATTGCTTTAAAGGGTCTGCATTTGCTCACCCAATCTCACTAACCGTCTCAGTCCCAAGTGTCCCTCCTTATGCCATATCCAGCTGTCGTTGTAGATAGGGTCATTCCAGCTTTCATCAGAGACCCTGAAGGAATTGTAAAGAATTTCCCAGTTTTTTTGTTTTGTTTTTGAAATTCCTTTTTATAGTGGGTTTGAGCTGATTCTCGCTGCCATGTTTATGCCAGTCTAGACACAGTTGATTCCCTTACGGAGACATATCAATACATAGGTTTTAAGATTCTTACTAGTCAGATATTTTCCTCTGCGGGAAATATGGTGTTTTGAGTCCCTTTCGCTGAGGACGGTGTAGGTCTTGTCTATTCCATAGTTGGATTTTGGAACGGTACCTGTGCTTATATCAAACTCTGGTTTTATGCATCACCCCACCTCTCCTTCCCCCTTAAGCAGGTATAAGAGTGTTTTCTAAATGTGAGACACTGTTCTCTTTCCTAACTCAGTTCAAGTGTAGCCATGTTTACAGGATCTTCATAAGTGATATCTTATGATAAGTTTCTTTTTCTGTGTGACTTATTTCACTTAGAATCATCGTACCTGAATCCACCCATTTTGCTGCTACTGGTCTTATGACATTGATTTCATGGCTGAGGGATATTCCATCGTACGTAAGTACCACAATTTTTTGAACCATGTTTATATTTTCTGGGATACTTAAGGTGTATCCAAGTTGAGGTCCTTGTATGCAGTGCAGCCTTAAATTTTGAGGTGGCTCTGTCTTATTGATTTTCAGTTTTCCCAAGGTATATTCCCTAGACTGGTAGTGCCCTTGGCTCTGTAGCTCTGTTCTTTACTTGTTTTAGGGAACAGAATGCACTCCTCCAGAGAGGCAGTTGTGAATTTACATCCCGCCCATCAGCATAACAAGGCTCCCTGTTCTCCAGGGCCTGTCTTGCCTTTCTTGTTCTTACACATTTTGTGGATGTCCCTTTTGACCGGTGGGAAGTGATACTTCTTTGTAGTGCAGATTTGCATTGCCCGCTTGCTTGCTTGGCCAAAAAGGGCGTATGCGTTTTCTCCTGAATATATTCAGGAGAAAACGCATACGCCCTTTTTGGCCAAGTGCATCATTGTCGAAGTTGTGCCCCTCTTCCTGTGCTTTAAAGGCGATTCCAACGTACCTCTTGAAATCTGTTTCCTGCTATTCTGCCTCGCTTTCAAGTCCGCCTCGTTGCCTTCCCTCAACAGATTTTTGGACGATAGTTGTCCTTTATTACTCGGCCAGTTTGTGAATTGCTGTGCCCCTGAGCTCCATTTTTCAACTCGTTTTTGGTGAGCTGACCGCAAGTCCAAAATTTTGGTTCAGGACCTATACTGGTTCCCGGTGGGTGGCTGAGAATTTGGTTAATTCTTCTTCCTGCCGGGAAATTACAGTGATATGTGCCCGTCCAAATGCCTAACAGCTACTCTCTCATTGGTTCTCCCTCTTCCCTTTCATCCTCTGCCAAATTGGCAACCTGTGCGAACCAAGAGGTTAAAGGCGCTGTCTCTCCAAGTTGGGAGGTTGATAGTAAAGCAGACGGAAAGTCAAACCGGAGCCCCAGGAGAGGGACTATGCGTTGAGTTTTA
This sequence comes from Hyperoodon ampullatus, assembly GCF_949752795.1. NCBI lineage: Eukaryota > Metazoa > Chordata > Mammalia > Artiodactyla > Ziphiidae > Hyperoodon > Hyperoodon ampullatus. The sequence goes on from NW_027640439.1 coordinate 57,592, forward strand.
GAAACCTTTCGTATTCACAGTGTGTCCGTTCTCTAGGTTTCCCGCACATGTTATAGCTGTAGTAATATTCCCTTCAACCTGGAGAGTTCGGACCCATGGAATGGGTGCCATGCATTATTGCTTTAAAGGGTCTGCATTTGCTCACCCAATCTCACCAATCGTCTCAGTCCCAAGTGTCCCTCCTTATGCCACATCCAGCTGTCGTTGTAGATAGGGTCATTCCAGCCTGCATCAGAGACCCTGAAGGAATTGTAAAGAATTTCCCAGTTTTTTTGTTTTGTTTTTGAAATTCCTTTTTAGAGTGGGTTTGAGCTGATTCTCGCTGCCATGTTTATGCCAGTCTAGACACCCTTGATTCCCTTATGGAGACATATCAATACATAGGTTTTAAGATTCTTACTAGTCAGATATTTTCCTCTGCGGGAAATATGGGGTTTTGATTCCCTTTCGCTGAGGATGGTGTAGGTCTTGTCTATTCCATAGTTGGTTTTTGGAACGGTACCTGTGCTTATATCAAACTCTGGTTTTATGCATCACCCCACCTCTCCTTCCCCCTTAAGCAGGTATAAGAGTATTTTCTAAATGTGAGACACTGTTCTCTTTCCTAACTCAGTTCAAGTGTAGCCATGTTTACAGGATCTTCATAAGTGATATCTTATGATAAGTTGCTTTTTCTGTGTGACTTATTTCACTTAGAATCATCGTACCTGAATCCACCCATTTTGCTGCTACTGGTCTTATGACATTGATTTCATGGCTGAGGGATATTCCATCGTACGTAAGTACCACAATTTTTTGAACCATGTTTATATTTTCTGGGATACTTAAGGTGTATCCAAGTTGAGGTCCTTGTATGCAGTGCAGCCTTAAATTTTGGGGTGGCTCTGTCTTATTGATTTTCAGTTTTCCCAAGGTATATTCCCTAGACTGGTAGTGCCCTTGGCTCTGTAGCTCTGTTCTTTACTTGTTTTAGGGAACAGAATGCACTCCTCCAGAGAGGCAGTTGGCAATTTACATCCCGCCCATCAGCATAACAAGGCTCCCTGTTCTCCAGGGCCTGTCTTGCCTTTCTGGTTTTTACACATTTTGTGGATGTCCCTTTTGACCGGTGGGAAGTGATACTTCTTTGTAGTGCAGATTTGCATTGCCCGCTTGCTTGCTTGGCCAAAAAGGGCGTATGCGTTTTCTCCTGAATATATTCAGGAGAAAACGCATACGCCCTTTTTGGCCAAGTGCATCATTCTCGAAGTTGTGCCCCTCTTCCTGTGCTTTAAAGGCGATTCCAACGTACCTCTTGAAATCTGTTTCCTGCTATTCTGCCTCGCTTTCAAGTCCGCCTCGTTGCCTTCCCTCAACAGATTTTTGGACGATAGTTGTCCTTTATTACTCGGCCAGTTTGTGAATTGCTGTGCCCCTGAGCTCCATTTTTCAACCCGTTTTTGGTGAGCTGACCGCAAGTCCAACATTTTGGTTTAGGACCTATGCTGGTTCCCGGTGGGGGGCTGAGACTTTGGTTAATTCTTCTTCCTGCCGGGAAGTTAGAGTGATATGTGCCCGTCCAAATGCCTAACAGCTACTCTCTCATTGGTTCTCCCTCTTCCCTTTCATCCTCTGCCAAATTTTAAACCTGTGCGAACCAGGAGATTAAAGGGGCTGTCTCTCCAAGTTGGGAGGTTGATAGTAAAGCAGACGGAATGTCAAACCGGAGCACCAGGAGAGGGACTATTCGTTGAGTTTTAGAAACCTTTCGTATTCACAGTGTGTCCGTTCTCTAGGTTTCCCGTACATGTTATAGCTGTAGTAATACTCCCTTCAACCTGCAGAGTTGGGACCCATGGAATGGGTGCCATGCATTATTGCTTTAAAGGGTCTCCATTTGCTCACCCAATCTCACCCATCGTCTCAGTCCCAAGTGTCCCTCCTTATGCCACATGCAGCTGTCATTGTAGATAGGGTCATTCCAGGTTTCATCAGAGACCCTGAAGGAATTGTAAAGAATTTCCCAGTTTTTTTGTTTTGTTTTTGTAATTCCTTTTTAGAGTGGGTTTGAGCTGATTCTCGCTGCCATGTTTATGCCAGTCTAGACACACTTGATTCCCTTATGGAGACATATCAATACATAGGTTTTAGGATTCTTACTAGTCAGATATATTCCTCTGCGCGACATATGGGTTTTTGAGTCCCTTTCACTGAGGAAGGTGTAGGTCTTGTCTATTCCATAGTTGGTTTTTGGAACGGTACCTGTGCTTATATCAACCTTGGTTTTATGCATCACCCGACCTCTCCTTCCCCCTTAAGCAGGCATAAGAGTGTTTTCTAAATGTGAGACACTGTTCTCTTTCCTAACTCAGTTCAAGTGTAGCCATGTTTACAGGAACTTCATAAGTGATATCTTATGATAAGTTTCTTTTTCTGTGTGACATATTTCACTTAGAATCATCGTACCTGAATCCACCCATTTTGCTGCTACTGGTCTTATGACATTGATTTCATGGCTGAGGGATATTCCATCGTACGTAATTACCACAATTTTTTGAAACATTTTTATATTTCCTGGGATATTTAAGGTGTACCCAAGTTGAGGTCCTTGTAAGCAGTGCAGCCCTGAATTTTGGGGTGGCTCTGTCTTATTGATTTTCAGTTTTCCCAAGGTATATTCCCTAGACTGGAAGTGCCCTTGGCTCTGTAGCTGTGTTGTTTACTTGTTTTAGGGAACACAATGTACTCCTCCAGAGAGGCAGTTGGCAATTTACATCCCGCCCATCAGCATAAAAAGGCTCCCTGTTCTCCAGAGCCTGTCTTGCCTTTCTGGTTTTTACACATTTTGTGGATGTCGCTTTTGACCGGTGGGCAGTGACACTTCTTTGTAGTGAAGATTTTCATAGCCCGCTTGCTTGCTTGGCCAAAAAGGGCGTATGCGTTTTCTCCTGAATATATTCAGGAGAAAACGCATACGCACTTTTTGGCCAAGTGCATCATTGTCGAAGTTGTGCCCCTCTTCCTGTGCTTTAAAGGTGATTCCAACGTACCTCTTGAAATATGCTTCCTGCTATTCTGCCTCGCATTCAAGTCCACCTCGTTGCCTTCCCTCAACAGATTTTTGGACAATAGTTGTCCTTTATTACTCGGCCAGTTTGTGAATTGCTGTGCCCATAAGCTCCATTTTTCAACAAGTGTTTGGTGAGGTGACCGCAAGTCCAAAATTTTGGTTCACGACCTATACTGTTTCCCGGTGGGGGGCTGAGACTTTGGTTAATTCTTCTTCCTGCTGGGAAATTACAGTGATATGTGCCCGTCCAAATGCCTAACAGCTACTCTCTCATTGGTTCTCCCTCTTCCCTTTCATCCTCTGCCAAATTGGCAACCTGTGCGAACCAGGAGGTTAAAGGGGCTGTCTCTCCAAGTTGGGAGGTTGATAGTAAAGCAGATGGAAAGTCAAAACGGAGCACCAGGAGAGGGACTATTCGTTGAGTTTTAGAAACCTTTCGTATTCACAGTGTGTCCGTTCTCTAGGTTTCCCGTACATGTTATAGCTGTAGTAATATTCCCTTCAACCTGGAGAGTTGGGACCCATGGAATGGGTGCCAGGCATTTGTGCTTTAAAGGGTCTGCATTTGCTCACCCAATCTCACCAATCGTCTCAGTCCCAAGTGTCCCTCCTTATGCCACATCCAGCTGTCGTTGTAGATAGGGTCATTCCAGGTTTCATCAGAGACCCTGAAGGAATTGCAAAGAATTTCCCAGTTTTTTTGTTTTGTTTTTGAAATTCCTTTTTATAGTGGGTTTGAGCTGATTCTCGCTGCCATGTCTATGCCAGTCTAGACACACTTGTTTCCCGTACGGAGACACATGAATACATAGGTTTTAAGATTCTTACTAGTCAGATATATTCCTCTGTGGGAAATATGGGGTTTTGAGTCCCTTTCACTGAGGAAGGTGTACGTCTTGTCTTTTCCATAGTTGGTTTTTGGAACGGTACCTGTGCTTATATCAAACTCTGGGTTTATGCATCACCCCACCTCTCCTTCCCCCTTAAGCAGGCATAAGAGTGTTTTCTAAATGTGAGACACTGTTGTCTTTCCTAACTCAGTTCAAGTGTAGCCATGTTTACAGGATCTTCATAAGTGATATCTTTTGATAAGTTTATTTTTCTGTGTGACTTATTTCACTTAGAATCACCGTACCTGAATCCACTCATTTTGCTGCTACTGGTCTTATGACTTTTATTTCATGGTTGAGGGATATTCCATCATACGTAAGTACCACAATATTTTGAACCATTTTTATATTTCCTGGGATATTTAATGTGTACCCAAGTTGAGGTTCTTGTAAGCAGTGCAGCCCTAAATTTTGGGGTGGCTCTTTCTTATGGATTTTCAGTTTTTCCAAGGTATATTCCCTAGACTGGAAGTGCCCTTGGCTCTGTAGCTCTGTTGTTTACTTGTTTTAGGCCACACAATGCATTCCTCCAGAGAAGCAGTTGACAGTTTTTATCTCGCCCAACACTATAACAAGTATCCCTGTTCTCCAGGGCCTGTCTTGCCTTTCTGGATTTTACACATTTTGTGGCTGTCCCTTTTGACCAGTGGGAAGTGATACTTCTTTGTAGTGCAGATTTGCATTGCCCGCTTACTTGCTTGGCCAAAAAGTGCGTATGCGTTTTCTCCTGAATATATTCAGGAGAAAACGCATACGCCCTTTTTGGCCAAGTGCATTATTGTCAAAGTTGTGCCCCTGTTCGTCTGCTTTAAAGGCGATTCCAACGTACCTCTTGAAATCTGTTTCCTGCTATTCTGCCTGCCTTTCAAATCCGCCTCGTTTCCTTCCCTCAACAGATTTTTGGACGATAGTTGTCCTTTATTACTCTGCCAGTTTTTAAATTGCTGTGCCCCTGAGCTGCATTTTTCAACTCGTGTTTTGTGAGCTGAACGCAAGTCCAAAATTTTGGTTCAGTACCTATACTGGTTCCCGGTGCGTGGCTGAGACTTTTGTTAATTCTTCTTCCTGCAGGGAAATTAGAGTGACATGTGCCCGTCCAAATCCCTAACAGCTACTCTCTCATTGGTTCTCCCTCTTCCCTTTCATCCTCTGCCAAATTGGCAACCTGTGCGAACCAGCATGTTAAAGTGGATGTCTCTTCAATTTGGAAGACTGACAATAAAGCAGTTGTAAAGTGAAACCGGAGCACCAGGAGAGGGACTATTCTTTGAGTTTTAGAAACCTTTCGTATTCACAGTGTGTCCGTTCTCTAGGTTTTCCGTACATGTTATAGCTGTACTAATAGTTCCTTCAACCTGGAGAATTGAGACCCATGGAATGGGTGCCACATATTATTGTTTTAAAGGGTCTGCATTTGCTCACCCTCTCTCACCAACCCTCTCAGTCCCAAGTGTCCAGCCTTATGCCACATCCCGGTGTCGTTGTAGATAGGGTCATTCCAGGTTTCATCAGAGACCCTGAAGGAATTGTAAAGAATTTCCCTGTTTTTTGTTTTGTGTTTGAATTTCCTTTTCTAGTGGGTTTGAGCTGATTCTCGCTGCCATGTTTATGCCAGTCTAGACACAGTTGATTCCCTTACGGAGACATATCAATACATAGGTTTTAAGATTATTACTAGTAAGATATATTCCTCTGCGGGAAATATGGGGTTTTGAGTCCCGTTCACAGAGGAAGTAGTAGGTCTTGTCTATTCTGTATTTGGATTATGGAACCGTACCTGTGCTAATATCAAACTCTGGGTTTATTCATCACTCCACCTCTGCTTTCCCCTTAAACCTGCATAAGAGTGTTTTCTAAATATGAGACTCTGTTCCTTTTCCTTATTCATTCCATGTGTAGCCATGTTTATATACCCTTCATATGTGATATCTTATGGTAAGTTTATTTTTCTGTGTGACTTATTTCAGTTAGAATCATCATACATGAATCCCGTCATTATGCTGCTACTGGCCTTATGACATTGACTTCATGGCTGAGGGATATTCCATCATACGTATGTACCACAGTTTCTTTACCATTTTTGTCTTTCCTGGTATTTATAAGGTGTCCCGAAGTCGAGGTTCTTGTAAGCAGTGCTGCCATAAATTTTGGGGTGGCTGTGTCTTATTGATTTTCAATTTTCCCAAGGTATATTCCCGTGACTGGACGTGCCTTAGGTTGTGAAGCACTGTTGTTTACTTCTTTTTGGGAACACAATGCACTCCTCCAGAGTGGCCGTTGGCAATTTACTTCCCACCCATCCGCATAAAAAGGCTCCCTGTTCTCCAGATCGTGTCTTGCCTTTCTTGTTTTTACACATTTTACGGATGTCCCTTTTGACCGGTTGGAAGTGATACTTCTCTGTAGTGCAGATTTGCATTGTGCGGTTGCTTGGTTGGCCAAAATTGGCGTATGCGTTTTCTCCTGAATATATTCAGGAGAAAACGCATGTGCCCTTTATGGACAATTCCATAATTGTCGAAGTTGTGATGCTTTTCCTGTGTTTAAAGGCGATTCCAATGTACTTCTGGAAATCTGTTTCGTGCACTTCTGCCTCATTTTCAAGTCCGCCTCATGGCTTTCTCTCAACAGATTTTTGGAAGAGAGTAGTCCTTTATAACTCTGCAAGTTAGTGAATTGCTGTGCCCCTGAGCTCCATTTTTCAACTCGCGTTTTTGTGAGCTGACTGCCAATCCACAATTTTGCTTCAGGACCTATACTGGTTCCATTGGGGGGGCTGGCTCAGAGTTTGTTAATTCTTCTTCGTGACGGGAATTTAGAGTGACATGTGGCCATCCAAATGTCTACAGCTACTCTCTAATTGTTTCTCCCTCTTCCCTTATATCCTCTACACAATGTGCCAACTGTGCGAACCAGGAGGTTATAGGTGCTGACTCTCCAATTTGGGAGATTGATACTAAAGCAGTTGGAATGTCAAACTGGTGCACAAGGAGAGAAAAAAATTAGTAGAGTTTTAGAAACCTTTCACCATCAGATGGTGTGCATTCTCTAGGTTTCCCATACATGTTATAACTGTAGTGATATTCCCTTCTACCTGGAGAGTTGGGACCCATGGAATGGGTGCCAGGTATTATTGCTTTAAACGGTCTGCATTTTCTCACCCAATCTCACCAATCCTCTCAGTCCCAAGTGACCAGCCTTATGCCACATCCAGCTGTCGTTGTAGATAGGGTCATTCTAAGTTTCATCAGAACCCCTGAAGGTATTGTGTAAGAATTTCACTATTTATTTGTTTTGTTTTGAAATTCATTTTTATAGTGGGTTTGAGCTGATTCTCTCTGCCATGTTTATGTCAGTCTAGACACACTTGGTTACCTTATGGAGACATATCAATACATAGGTTTTAAGATTCTTACTAGTCAGATATACTACTCTGCGGGGAATAGGGGTGTTGAGCCCCGTTCAGTGAGGAAAGAGTAGGTCTTGTCTATTTTGTATTTGGATTATGCAACCGTACCTGTGCTAATATCAAACTCTGGTTTTATGCATCACCCCACCTCTCCTTTCCTCTTGAGCAGGCATGAGAGTGTTTTCTAAATGTGAGACTCTTCTCTTTCCTAATTCAGTTCATGTGTAGCCATGTTTACAAGACCTTCATAAGTGATATCTTATGATAAGTTTCTTTTTCTGTGTGACTTATTTCAGTTAGAATCATCGTACATGAATCCACTCATTATGCTGCTACTGGCCTTATCACATTGATTTCATGGCTGAGGGATATTCCATCGTACGTATGTACCACAATTTCTTTACTATTTTTGTCTTTACTGGGATATTTAAGGTGTCCCGAAGTCGAGGTTCTTGTAAGCAGTGCTGCCCTATATTTTGGGTTGGCTGTGTCTTATTGATTTTCAATTTCCCCAAGGTATATTCCCATGACTGGAAGTGCCTTTGGTTGTGAAGCTCTGTTGCTTAATTCTTTTAGGGAACACAATGCACTCCTCCAGAGTGGCTGTTGGCAATCTGCATCCCACCCATCAGCATAACAAGGCTCCCTGTTCTCTAGAGCCCCTCTTGCCTTTCTGGTTTTTACACATTTTACGGATATCCCTTTTGACTGGTGGGAAGTGATACTTCTTTGTAGTGCAGATTTGTATTGTGCGGTTGCTTGGTTGGCTAAAATGGGTGTATGCGTTTTCTCCTGAATATATTCAGGAGAAAACGCATGCGCCCTTTATGGACAATTCCCTAATTGTCGAAGTTGTGATGCTTTTCCTGTGTTTAAAGGCGATTCCAATGTACTTCTGGAAATCTGTTTCGTGCAAATCTCCCTCATTTTCAAGTCCGCCTCATGGCTTTTCCTCAACAGATTTTTGGAAGATAGTAGTCCTGTATAACTCTGCAAGTTAGTGAATTGCTGTGCCCCTGAGCTCCATTTTTCAACTTGTGTTTTTGTGAGCTGACCGCAAACCCACAATTTTGCTTCAGGACCTATACTAGTTATGGGGTGGGGCAGGCTGAGAGTTTGGTTAATTCTTCTTCGTGACGGGAAATTAGAGTGACATGTGGCCGTCCAAATGCCTACAGCTACTCTCTCATTGGTTCTCCCTCTTCCCTTATATCCTCTGCACAATTTGCCAACTGTGCGAACCAGGATGTTATAGGGGCTGACTCTCCAAGTTGCTAGATTGATATTAAAGCAGTTGGAATGTCAAGCTGCAGCACATGGAGAGAAAAAAATTAGTATAGTTTTAGAAACCTTTCACCATCAGAGGGTGTCCATTCTCTAGGTTTCCCATACATGTTATAACTGTAGTGATATTCCCTTCTACCTGGAGAGTTGGGAACCATGGAATCAGTGGCAGGCATTATTGCTTTAAAGCGTCTGCATTTTCTCACCCAATCTCACCAATCCTCTCAGTCCCAGGTGAACAGCCTTATGCCACATCCAGCTGTTGTTGTAGATAGGGTCATTCCAAGTTTCATCAGAACCCCTGAAGGTGTTGTGTAAGAATTTCACTGTTTCTTTGTTTTGTTTTGAAATTCCTTTTTATAGTGGGTTTGAGCTGATTCTCACTGCCGTGTTTATGTCATTCTAGACACACTTGTTTCCCTTATGGAGACATATCAATACATAGGTTTTAAGATCCTTACTAGTCAGATATATTTCTCTGTGGGGAATAGGGGTGTTGAGTCCCATTCACTGAGGAAGGAGTCGGGCTTGTCTCTTCTGTATTTGCATTATGGAACGGTACCTGTGTTAATATCAAACTCTGGTTTTGTGTGTCTCCCCACCTCTCCTTCCCCCTTAAGCAAGCATAAGAGTGTTTTCTAAATCTGAGACTCTGTTCTCTTTCCTAATTCAGTTCATATGTAGCCAGGTTTACAGTCCCTTCATAAGTGATATCTTATATCAGAATGCACCATGGCCCTTGTCATAATAATGCTCCATGACCCCTGTCATCACAATGCTCCATTCCCTGGTTATCACAATGCTCCATGTCCCTTGTCATAACAATTCTCCACGTACTTGTCATCACAATGCTACATGACACTTCTCTTCACAAAGTTACATGCTCGTTTCATCACAATTCTCCATGCACTTGTCATTGCAATGTTCCATGACCCTTGTCATAGCAAGCTCCAAGTGTTTGTCATCACAATGCTTCACGACTTTATCATCAAAATTCTCAATGGCACTTTTCATCACAATGTTCCGTACCCTTGTCATCACAATGCTCCATGCCCTTGTCATCACAATGCTCCCTGACACCTGTCATCACAATGCTTCATGCCCCTTGTCATTACAGTGCTCCATGATGCTCGTCATCACAATTACCCATGGTCTTCTCATCACAATGCTCCACGATTTTGCCATCACAATGCTCCATGCCCTGGTCATCTCAAAGCTCAATGTCCCTTGTCCTCACAATTCTCCACGTCCTTGTCATCACAATGCTCCATGGCACTTCTCATCACAATGTTATATGCTCTTGTCATAACAATACTCCATGCACTTGTCATCGCAATGCTCCATGAACCCTGTCATAGGAAGCTCCATGCACTTGTCATCACAATGTTTCAGGACATGGACATTAAAATTATCAATGGCCCTTGTCATCTCAATGCTCCATGCGCTTATCATCACAATGCTCCTTTACCTTTGTCACAACAATCCTCCATGACACTTGGCATCACAATGCTCCGTGCTATTGTCATCACAATGGAAGATGACATATGTCATCACAATGCTCCCTGACACCTGTCTTCACAATACTCCATGACCTTGTCATCACAATGCTCCATGCCCTTGTCATCACAATGTGCCATGCCCACTGTCATCAAAATAATCCATGAAACTTGTCAGACCAAAGCTCCATGCCACCTTTCATCACAATGCGCCATGAACCCTGTCATCACAATGCACCATGCCCATCATCATAATGCTTCATGCTCTTGTCATCACAATGAAATCAAAATGCTCCATGACCTCTGTCATCACAATGCTCCAAACCCTTGTGATCACAATGTTCCATAACACTTGTCATCACAATACCCCATGACGCTACTCATCACAATTATCCATGGACTTCTCATCACAATGCCCCATGACATTTGTCATCACAATGCGCAATACACATGTCATCACAATGCTCCCTGACTCTTGCCATCAGTATGCTCCCTGAACCCTTTCATGACAAGGTTCCATGCCTTTTTCATCACAATGATCCATGCCATTTTCATCACAATGCTCCAAGACCCCTGTAATCACAATGCTCCATGCCCTTGTCATCACAAAGCTCCATGATGCATGTCATCAGAATGCTCCATGGCCTTCTCATCACAATGCTCCATGCCCTTGTCATCACAATGCTCCAAGACCCCTGTAATCACAATGGTCCATGCCCCTTTTCATCAGAATGCTCCATGAGACTTGTCATCACAAGGCTCCATGGTCTTCTCATCACAATGCTCCAGGACATTGTCATCAAAATGCTCCATTCCCTTATCATCACAATGCTCCATGACCCCTGTCATCACAATACTCCATGAACATTTTCAGCCCAATGCTCCATGACCTTCTCATCACAATGCTCCATGACCAATATCATCACAATGCTCCATGACCACAGTCATCACAACGCTCAATATCACCTGACAACACAATGATCCGGGACTCTTGTCATCACAATGCTCCATTCCCTAGTCATCACAATGCTCCATGACCCCTGTCATCACAATACTCCATGAACATTTTCAGCCCAATGCTCCATGACACTTGTCATCACAATGATGCATGCCCTTGTCATCCCAATGCTCCATGACCCCTGTAATCACAATGCTCCGTGACGCTTGTCATCACAGTGCTCCATGACACCTGTCATCAAAATGCTCCATGCCTTTGTCAGCAAAATGCTACATGACCTTGTCATTACAATGTTCTATGCACTTGTCATCACAATACTCCATTACCATTGCCATCACAATCCTCCATGAAACTTGGGATCACATTGCTCCATGCCCTTGTCATCACAATGCTCCATGCTCCTTGAAATCAAAATGATCCATGACCTCGGTCATCACAATGCTCCAAACCCTTGTGATCACAATGTTCCATAACACTTGTCATCACAATGCTCCATGATGCCTGTCATCACAATACTCCATGCCCTTTTCATCACAATGCTCCATGACCTTTGTCATCACAATTCTCGATACACTTGTCATCACAATGCTCCCTGACACTTGTCATCAGAATGCTCCTTGAACCCTGTCACAAAAAGGCTCCATGCCTTTTTCATCAAAATGCACCATGCCGTTTTCATCACAATGCTCCATGCCATTGTCATCAAAATACTCCACAAGCTTGTCATCAGAATGCTCCATGTCCCTTGTCATCACAATTTTCCATGCACTTGTCAGCACAATGCTCCCTGACCCTTGTCATCACAATGCTCCAAGCCATTGTCATCACAATGCTCCATTACCTTTGTCATCAGAATCCTCCATGACACTTGGCATCACAATGCTCCATGGCATTGTCATCACAATGGGCCATTACATATGTCATCACAATGCTCCCTGACACCTGTCTTCACAATAATGAATGACCTGGTCATCACAATGCTCCATGCCCTTGTCATCACAATGCGCCATTCCAACTGTCATCGCAATAAGCCATGAAACTTATTAGACCAATGCTCCATGCCCTTGTCATCACAATGCCCCATGCCCTTGTTATCACAATGCTCCATGACCCCTGTCATCACAATGCTCTGTGACTCCAGTCATCACAAGGCTTCATGACCTTTGTCATCACAATGGTCCATGCCCTTGTCATCAACAGTCTCTGTGACCTTTTTAACCACAATGCTTCATGAACTTTTCATCACAATGCTCCATGACCCTTGTCATCACAATGCTCCATGCGCTTGTCAGCACAATGCTCCATGATCCATGTCATCACAATGCACCATGCGCTTGTCGTCACAGTGCTCCCAATCTTGTCATCACAATGCTCCATAAACCTTGTCATCACAAGGCTCCATGCACTTCAAATCAAAATGCTCTCTCACCACTGATATCACAATGTTACATCACTATTCATCACAATACTCCCTCAACCCTGTCATCACAATGTTCCATGACTCCTGTCATGACAATGCTCCATGACTCCTGTCATCACAATGCTACATGCACTTATCATCACAATGTTCGATGATCCCTGACATCACAATGTTCCATAACCCCTGTCATCAAAATGCTCCATGACCCTTTTCATCAAAATGCTCCATGACCCCTGACATCACAATGTTACATAATGCCTCTCATCAAAATGTTCCATGACCCTTTTCATCAAATTGGTCCATGACAATGTCATCACAATGCTCCCTGCCCTTCTCATCACAATGCACCACGCCCTTGTCATCAAAATGCTCCATGACCTTTGTCATCACAAAGCTCCATGACCCTTGGCATCACAATGCTCCATGCCATTGTCATCACAATACTCCATGAAACCTCTCATCACATTGTTCCATGCAATTGTCATCAAAAAGCTCCATGGTGCTTGTCATCACACTGCTCGATGCCCTTCTCATCACAATGCTCCATGCCCTTGTCATTACAATCCTCCATGACCCATGTATCACTGTGTTCCATGTCCATGTCATCACAATGCTCCATGCCCACTCTCATCACAATAATCCATGAAACTTTTCAGACAAATGTTCCATGCCCTTGTCATCACAATGCTCCATTACCCCTGTCATAACAATGCTCCATGACCCCTGCCATCACAACGTTCCACGGCCTTGTCATCACATGGCTCCATGACCCTTGTCATCACAATGCTCCAAGACCCCTGTAATCACAGTGCTACATGCCCTTGTCATCACAAAGCTCCATGATGCATGTCATCACAATGCTCCATGCCCTTGCCATCACAATGCTCCATTACCCCTGTGATAACAATGCTCATTGACCCCTGCCATCACGATGTTCCATGGCCTTGTCATCACAAGGCTCCATGACCCCTGTAATCACAATGCTCCATGTCCCTTTTTATCTCAATGATCCATGAACCCTGTCATCACAATGCACCATGCCCATCATCATAATGCTTCAGGCTATTGTCATCACAATGAAATCAAAATTCTCCATGACCTCTGTCATAACACTGCTCCAAACCCTTGTGATCACAATATTCCATAACACTTGTCATCACAATGCCCCATGATGCTCGTCATCACAATTATCTATGGTCTTCTCATCACAATGCTCCATGACCTTTGTCACCACAATGCTCAATACACTTGTCATCAAAATGCTCCCAGACACTTGTTCTCTGTATGCTCCTTGAACTCTGTCATGACAAGGCTCCATGCCTTTTTCATCACAATGATCCATGCCTTTTTCATCACAATGCTCCAAGACACCTGTAATTACAATGCTCCATGCCCTTGTCATCACAAAGCTCAATGACGCATGTCATCAGACTGCTCCTTGGCCTTCTCATCACAATGCTCCATGCCCTTGTCATCACAATTTTCCAAGACACTCTAATCACAATGCTCCATGCCCCTTTTCATCAGTATGCTCCATGAGACTTGTCTCACAAGGCTCCATGGTTTTCTCATCACAATGCTCCAGCACCTTGTCATCACAATGCTTCACGACCTTGTCATGAAAATTTTCAATGGCACTTGTCATCATAATGCTCCAAGCCCTAGTCATCACAATGCTCCATTATATTTGTCATCACAATCCTCCATTACATTTGGCATCACAATGCTCCATGCCATTGTCATCGCAATGGACCATGACATATGTCATCACAATGCTCCCTGACACCTGTCTTCACAATACTCCATGACCTTCTCATCACAATGTCCCATGCCCTTGTCATCACAATGCCCCATGCCCACTGTCATCACAATAATCTATTAAACTTGTCAGACCAATGCTCCATGCCCCTGTCATCACAATGCTCCATGCCCTTGTCATCACAATGCTCCATGACCCCTGTCATCACAATGCTCTGTGACTCCAGTCATCACAATGCTTCATAACATTTGTCATCACAGTGGTCCATGCCCACATCATCACAAGGCTCTGTGACCTTTGTAACCACAATACTCCATGAACTTTTCATCACAATGCTCCGTGACCCTTGTCATCACAATGCTCCATGCCTTTGTCAGAACAATGCTCCATGACCCTTGTTATCACAATGTGCCACGTGATTTTCATCACAACGGTCCACAACCTTGTCATCGTAATGCTCCATAAACCTTGTAATCACAATGCTCCATGCACTTCTCATCAAAATGCTCTCTCAACAGAGATATCACAATGTTCCATCACTAGTCATCACAATACTCCCTCACCCCTGTAATCACAATGTTCCATGACCCCTGTCATCACAATGCTACATCCCCTTATCATCACAATGTTCCATGACCCCTGACATCACAATGTTCCATAACCCCTGTCATCAAAATGCTCCATGACCCTTTTCATCCCAAAGCTCCATGACCCCTGACATCACAATGTTCTATAACCCCTGTCATCAAAATGTTCCATTACACTTTTCATCAAATTGCTGCATGACCCTGTCATCAAAATGCTCCCTGCCCTTCTCATCACAATGCACCACGCCCTTGACATCAAAATGCTCCATGACTTTTGTCATCACAAAGCTCCATAACCCTTGGAATCACAGTGTTCCATGAACCCTCTCATCACATTGTTCCATGCCCTTGTCATCACAAAGCTCCATGACGCTTGTCAAAACAATGTTCGATGCCCTTCTCATCACAATGCTCCATGCCCTTGTCATTACAATCCTCCATGACCCATGGATCACAGTGTTCCGTGACCTTGTCATCACAATGCTCCATGCCCTTGTCATCACAATGTGCCATGCCCACTGTCATCAAAATAATCCATGAAACTTGTCAGACCAAAGCTTCATGCCACCTTTCATCACAATGCGCCATGAACCCTGTCATCACAATGCACCATGCCCATCATCATAATGCTTCATGCTCTTGTCATCACAATGAAATCAAAATGCTCCATGACCTCTGTCATCACAATGCTCCAAACCCTTGTGATCACAATGTTCCATAACACTTGTCATCACAATACCCCATGACGCTACTCATCACAATTATCCATGGACTTCTCATCAGAATGCCCCATGACATTTGTCATCACAATGAGCAATACACATGTCATCACAATGCTCCCTGACTCTTGCCATCAGTATGCTCCCTGAACCCTTTCATGACAAGGCTCCATGCCTTTTTCATCACAATGATCCATGCCATTTTCATCACAATGCTCCAAGACCCCTGTAATCACAATGCTCCATGCCCTTGTCATCACAAAGCTCCATGATGCATGTCATCAGAATGCTCCATGGCCTTCTCATCACAATGCTCCATGCCCTTGTCATCACAATGCTCCAAGACCCCTGTAATCACAATGGTCCATGCCCCTTTTCATCAGAATGCTCCATGAGACTTGTCATCACAAGGCTCCATGGTCTTCTCATCACAATGCTCCAGGACATTGTCATCAAAATGCTCCATTCCCTTATCATCACAATGCTCCATGACCCCTGTCATCACAATACTCCATGAACATTTTCAGCCCAATGCTCCATGACCTTCTCATCACAATGCTCCATGACCAATATCATCACAATGCTCCATGACCACAGTCAGCACAACGCTCAATATCACCTGACAACACAATGATCCGGGACTCTTGTCATCACAATGCTCCATTCCCTAGTCATCACAATGCTCCATGACCCCTGTCATCACAATACTCCATGAACATTTTCAGCCCAATGCTCCATGACACTTGTCATCACAATGATGCATGCCCTTGTCATCCCAATGCTCCATGACCCCTGTAATCACAATGCTCCGTGACGCTTGTCATCACAGTGCTCCATGACACCTGTCATCACAATGCTCCATGCCTTTGTCAGCAAAATGCTACATGACCTTGTCATTACAATGTTCTATGCACTTGTCATCACAATACTCCATTACCATTGCCATCACAATCCTCCATGAAACTTGGGATCACATTGCTCCATGCCCTTGTCATCACAATGCTCCATGCTCCTTGAAATCAAAATGATCCATGACCTCGGTCATCACAATGCTCCAAACCCTTGTGATCACAATGTTCCATAACACTTGTCATCACAATGCTCCATGATGCCTGTCATCACAATACTCCATGCCCTTTTCATCACAATGCTCCATGACCTTTGTCATCACAATTCTCGATACACTTGTCATCACAATGCTCCATGATGCCTGTCATCACAATACTCCATGCCCTTTTCATCACAATGCTCCATGACCTTTGTCATCACAATTCTCGATACACTTGTCATCACAATGCTCCCTGACACTTGTCATCAGAATGCTCCTTGAACCCTGTCACAAAAAGGCTCCATGCCTTTTTCATCAAAATGCACCATGCCGTTTTCATCACAATGCTCCATGCCATTGTCATCAAAATACTCCACAAGCTTGTCATCAGAATGCTCCATGTCCCTTGTCATCACAATTTTCCATGCACTTGTCAGCACAATGCTCCCTGACCCTTGTCATCACAATGCTCCAAGCCATTGTCATCACAATGCTCCATTACCTTTGTCATCAGAATCCTCCATGACACTTGGCATCACAATGCTCCATGACATTGTCATCACAATGGGCCATTACATATGTCATCACAATGCTCCCTGACACCTGTCTTCACAATAATGAATGACCTGGTCATCACAATGCTCCATGCCCTTGTCATCACAATGCGCCATTCCAACTGTCATCGCAATAAGCCATGAAACTTATTAGACCAATGCTCCATGCCCTTGTCATCACAATGCCCCATGCCCTTGTTATCACAATGCTCCATGACCCCTGTCATCACAATGCTCTGTGACTCCAGTCATCACAAGGCTTCATGACCTTTGTCATCACAATGGTCCATGCCCTTGTCATCAACAGTCTCTGTGACCTTTTTAACCACAATGCTTCATGAACTTTTCATCACAATGCTCCATGACCCTTGTCATCACAATGCTCCATGCGCTTGTCAGCACAATGCTCCATGATCCATGTCATCACAATGCACCATGCGCTTGTCGTCACAGTGCTCCCAATCTTGTCATCACAATGCTCCATAAACCTTGTCATCACAAGGCTCCATGCACTTCAAATCAAAATGCTCTCTCACCACTGATATCACAATGTTACATCACTATTCATCACAATACTCCCTCAACCCTGTCATCACAATGTTCCATGACTCCTGTCATGACAATGCTCCATGACTCCTGTCATCACAATGCTACATGCACTTATCATCACAATGTTCGATGATCCCTGACATCACAATGTTCCATAACCCCTGTCATCAAAATGCTCCATGACCCTTTTCATCAAAATGCTCCATGACCCCTGACATCACAATGTTACATAATGCCTCTCATCAAAATGTTCCATGACCCTTTTCATCAAATTGGTCCATGACAATGTCATCACAATGCTCCCTGCCCTTCTCATCACAATGCACCACGCCCTTGTCATCAAAATGCTCCATGACCTTTGTCATCACAAAGCTCCATGACCCTTGGCATCACAATGCTCCATGCCATTGTCATCACAATACTCCATGAAACCTCTCATCACATTGTTCCATGCAATTGTCATCAAAAAGCTCCATGGTGCTTGTCATCACACTGCTCGATGCCCTTCTCATCACAATGCTCCATGCCCTTGTCATTACAATCCTCCATGACCCATGTATCACTGTGTTCCATGTCCATGTCATCACAATGCTCCATGCCCACTCTCATCACAATAATCCATGAAACTTTTCAGACAAATGTTCCATGCCCTTGTCATCACAATGCTCCATTACCCCTGTCATAACAATGCTCCATGACCCCTGCCATCACAACGTTCCACGGCCTTGTCATCACATGGCTCCATGACCCTTGTCATCACAATGCTCCAAGACCCCTGTAATCACAGTGCTACATGCCCTTGTCATCACAAAGCTCCATGATGC
This sequence comes from Hyperoodon ampullatus, assembly GCF_949752795.1. NCBI lineage: Eukaryota > Metazoa > Chordata > Mammalia > Artiodactyla > Ziphiidae > Hyperoodon > Hyperoodon ampullatus. The sequence goes on from NW_027640439.1 coordinate 76,138, forward strand.
ATGTCATCACAATGCTCCATGCCCTTGCCATCACAATGCTCCATTACCCCTGTGATAACAATGCTCATTGACCCCTGCCATCACGATGTTCCATGGCCTTGTCATCACAAGGCTCCATGACCCCTGTAATCACAATGCTCCATGTCCCTTTTTATCTCAATGATCCATGAACCCTGTCATCACAATGCACCATGCCCATCATCATAATGCTTCAGGCTATTGTCATCACAATGAAATCAAAATTCTCCATGACCTCTGTCATAACACTGCTCCAAACCCTTGTGATCACAATATTCCATAACACTTGTCATCACAATGCCCCATGATGCTCGTCATCACAATTATCTATGGTCTTCTCATCACAATGCTCCATGACCTTTGTCACCACAATGCTCAATACACTTGTCATCAAAATGCTCCCAGACACTTGTTCTCTGTATGCTCCTTGAACTCTGTCATGACAAGGCTCCATGCCTTTTTCATCACAATGATCCATGCCTTTTTCATCACAATGCTCCAAGACACCTGTAATTACAATGCTCCATGCCCTTGTCATCACAAAGCTCAATGACGCATGTCATCAGACTGCTCCTTGGCCTTCTCATCACAATGCTCCATGCCCTTGTCATCACAATTTTCCAAGACACTCTAATCACAATGCTCCATGCCCCTTTTCATCAGTATGCTCCATGAGACTTGTCTCACAAGGCTCCATGGTTTTCTCATCACAATGCTCCAGCACCTTGTCATCACAATGCTTCACGACCTTGTCATGAAAATTTTCAATGGCACTTGTCATCATAATGCTCCAAGCCCTAGTCATCACAATGCTCCATTATATTTGTCATCACAATCCTCCATTACATTTGGCATCACAATGCTCCATGCCATTGTCATCGCAATGGACCATGACATATGTCATCACAATGCTCCCTGACACCTGTCTTCACAATACTCCATGACCTTCTCATCACAATGTCCCATGCCCTTGTCATCACAATGCCCCATGCCCACTGTCATCACAATAATCTATTAAACTTGTCAGACCAATGCTCCATGCCCCTGTCATCACAATGCTCCATGCCCTTGTCATCACAATGCTCCATGACCCCTGTCATCACAATGCTCTGTGACTCCAGTCATCACAATGCTTCATAACATTTGTCATCACAGTGGTCCATGCCCACATCATCACAAGGCTCTGTGACCTTTGTAACCACAATACTCCATGAACTTTTCATCACAATGCTCCGTGACCCTTGTCATCACAATGCTCCATGCCTTTGTCAGAACAATGCTCCATGACCCTTGTTATCACAATGTGCCACGTGATTTTCATCACAACGGTCCACAACCTTGTCATCGTAATGCTCCATAAACCTTGTAATCACAATGCTCCATGCACTTCTCATCAAAATGCTCTCTCAACAGAGATATCACAATGTTCCATCACTAGTCATCACAATACTCCCTCACCCCTGTAATCACAATGTTCCATGACCCCTGTCATCACAATGCTACATCCCCTTATCATCACAATGTTCCATGACCCCTGACATCACAATGTTCCATAACCCCTGTCATCAAAATGCTCCATGACCCTTTTCATCCCAAAGCTCCATGACCCCTGACATCACAATGTTCTATAACCCCTGTCATCAAAATGTTCCATTACACTTTTCATCAAATTGCTGCATGACCCTGTCATCAAAATGCTCCCTGCCCTTCTCATCACAATGCACCACGCCCTTGACATCAAAATGCTCCATGACTTTTGTCATCACAAAGCTCCATAACCCTTGGAATCACAGTGTTCCATGAACCCTCTCATCACATTGTTCCATGCCCTTGTCATCACAAAGCTCCATGACGCTTGTCAAAACAATGTTCGATGCCCTTCTCATCACAATGCTCCATGCCCTTGTCATTACAATCCTCCATGACCCATGGATCACAGTGTTCCGTGACCTTGTCATCACAATGCTCCATGCCCTTGTCATCACAATGTGCCATGCCCACTGTCATCAAAATAATCCATGAAACTTGTCAGACCAAAGCTTCATGCCACCTTTCATCACAATGCGCCATGAACCCTGTCATCACAATGCACCATGCCCATCATCATAATGCTTCATGCTCTTGTCATCACAATGAAATCAAAATGCTCCATGACCTCTGTCATCACAATGCTCCAAACCCTTGTGATCACAATGTTCCATAACACTTGTCATCACAATACCCCATGACGCTACTCATCACAATTATCCATGGACTTCTCATCACAATGCCCCATGACATTTGTCATCACAATGCGCAATACACATGTCATCACAATGCTCCCTGACTCTTGCCATCAGTATGCTCCCTGAACCCTTTCATGACAAGGCTCCATGCCTTTTTCATCACAATGATCCATGCCATTTTCATCACAATGCTCCAAGACCCCTGTAATCACAATGCTCCATGCCCTTGTCATCACAAAGCTCCATGATGCATGTCATCAGAATGCTCCATGGCCTTCTCATCACAATGCTCCATGCCCTTGTCATCACAGTGCTCCAAGACCCCTGTAATCACAATGGTCCATGCCCCTTTTCATCAGAATGCTCCATGAGACTTGTCATCACAAGGCTCCATGGTCTTCTCATCACAATGCTCCAGGACATTGTCATCAAAATGCTCCATTCCCTTATCATCACAATGCTCCATGACCCCTGTCATCACAATACTCCATGAACATTTTCAGCCCAATGCTCCATGACCTTCTCATCACAATGCTCCATGACCAATATCATCACAATGCTCCATGACCACAGTCAGCACAACGCTCAATATCACCTGACAACACAATGATCCGGGACTCTTGTCATCACAATGCTCCATTCCCTAGTCATCACAATGCTCCATGACCCCTGTCATCACAATACTCCATGAACATTTTCAGCCCAATGCTCCATGACACTTGTCATCACAATGATGCATGCCCTTGTCATCCCAATGCTCCATGACCCCTGTAATCACAATGCTCCGTGACGCTTGTCATCACAGTGCTCCATGACACCTGTCATCACAATGCTCCATGCCTTTGTCAGCAAAATGCTACATGACCTTGTCATTACAATGTTCTATGCACTTGTCATCACAATACTCCATTACCATTGCCATCACAATCCTCCATGAAACTTGGGATCACATTGCTCCATGCCCTTGTCATCACAATGCTCCATGCTCCTTGAAATCAAAATGATCCATGACCTCGGTCATCACAATGCTCCAAACCCTTGTGATCACAATGTTCCATAACACTTGTCATCACAATGCTCCATGATGCCTGTCATCACAATACTCCATGCCCTTTTCATCACAATGCTCAATGACCTTTGTCATTACAATTCTCGATACACTTGTCATCACAATGCTCCCTGACACTTGTCATCAGAATGCTCCTTGAACCCTGTCACAAAAAGGCTCCATGCCTTTTTCATCAAAATGCACCATGCCGTTTTCATCACAATGCTCCATGCCATTGTCATCAAAATACTCCACAAGCTTGTCATCAGAATGCTCCATGTCCCTTGTCATCACAATTTTCCATGCACTTGTCAGCACAATGCTCCCTGACCCTTGTCATCACAATGCTCCAAGCCATTGTCATCACAATGCTCCATTACCTTTGTCATCAGAATCCTCCATGACACTTGGCATCACAATGCTCCATGGCATTGTCATCACAATGGGCCATTACATATGTCATCACAATGCTCCCTGACACCTGTCTTCACAATAATGAATGACCTGGTCATCACAATCCTCCATGCCCTTGTCATCACAATGCGCCATTCCAACTGTCATCGCAATAAGCCATGAAACTTATTAGACCAATGCTCCATGCCCTTGTCATCACAATGCCCCATGCCCTTGTTATCACAATGCTCCATGACCCCTGTCATCACAATGCTCTGTGACTCCAGTCATCACAAGGCTTCATGACCTTTGTCATCACAATGGTCCATGCCCTTGTCATCAACAGTCTCTGTGACCTTTTTAACCACAATGCTTCATGAACTTTTCATCACAATGCTCCATGACCCTTGCCATCACAATGCTCCATGCGCTTGTCAGCACAATGCTCCATGATCCATGTCATCACAATGCACCATGCGCTTGTCGTCACAGTGCTCCCAATCTTGTCATCACAATGCTCCATAAACCTTGTCATCACAAGGCTCCATGCACTTCAAATCAAAATGCTCTCTCACCACTGATATCACAATGTTACATCACTATTCATCACAATACTCCCTCAACCCTGTCATCACAATGTTCCATGACTCCTGTCATGACAATGCTCCATGACTCCTGTCATCACAATGCTACATGCACTTATCATCACAATGTTCGATGATCCCTGACATCACAATGTTCCATAACCCCTGTCATCAAAATGCTCCATGACCCTTTTCATCAAAATGCTCCATGACCCCTGACATCACAATGTTACATAATGCCTCTCATCAAAATGTTCCATGACCCTTTTCATCAAATTGGTCCATGACAATGTCATCACAATGCTCCCTGCCCTTCTCATCACAATGCACCACGCCCTTGTCATCAAAATGCTCCATGACCTTTGTCATCACAAAGCTCCATGACCCTTGGCATCACAATGCTCCATGCCATTGTCATCACAATACTCCATGAAACCTCTCATCACATTGTTCCATGCAATTGTCATCAAAAAGCTCCATGGTGCTTGTCATCACACTGCTCGATGCCCTTCTCATCACAATGCTCCATGCCCTTGTCATTACAATCCTCCATGACCCATGTATCACTGTGTTCCATGTCCATGTCATCACAATGCTCCATGCCCACTCTCATCACAATAATCCATGAAACTTTTCAGACAAATGTTCCATGCCCTTGTCATCACAATGCTCCATTACCCCTGTCATAACAATGCTCCATGACCCCTGCCATCACAACGTTCCACGGCCTTGTCATCACATGGCTCCATGACCCTTGTCATCACAATGCTCCAAGACCCCTGTAATCACAGTGCTACATGCCCTTGTCATCACAAAGCTCCATGATGCATGTCATCACAATGCTCCATGCCCTTGCCATCACAATGCTCCATTACCCCTGTGATAACAATGCTCATTGACCCCTGCCATCACGATGTTCCATGGCCTTGTCATCACAAGGCTCCATGACCCCTGTAATCACAATGCTCCATGTCCCTTTTTATCTCAATGATCCATGAACCCTGTCATCACAATGCACCATGCCCATCATCATAATGCTTCAGGCTATTGTCATCACAATGAAATCAAAATTCTCCATGACCTCTGTCATAACACTGCTCCAAACCCTTGTGATCACAATATTCCATAACACTTGTCATCACAATGCCCCATGATGCTCGTCATCACAATTATCTATGGTCTTCTCATCACAATGCTCCATGACCTTTGTCACCACAATGCTCAATACACTTGTCATCAAAATGCTCCCAGACACTTGTTCTCTGTATGCTCCTTGAACTCTGTCATGACAAGGCTCCATGCCTTTTTCATCACAATGATCCATGCCTTTTTCATCACAATGCTCCAAGACACCTGTAATTACAATGCTCCATGCCCTTGTCATCACAAAGCTCAATGACGCATGTCATCAGACTGCTCCTTGGCCTTCTCATCACAATGCTCCATGCCCTTGTCATCATAATTTTCCAAGACACTCTAATCACAATGCTCCATGCCCCTTTTCATCAGTATGCTCCATGAGACTTGTCTCACAAGGCTCCATGGTTTTCTCATCACAATGCTCCAGCACCTTGTCATCACAATGCTTCATGACCTTGTCATGAAAATTTTCAATGGCACTTGTCATCATAATGCTCCAAGCCCTAGTCATCACAATGCTCCATTATATTTGTCATCACAATCCTCCATTACATTTGGCATCACAATGCTCCATGCCATTGTCATCGCAATGGACCATGACATATGTCATCACAATGCTCCCTGACACCTGTCTTCACAATACTCCATGACCTTCTCATCACAATGTCCCATGCCCTTGTCATCACAATGCCCCATGCCCACTGTCATCACAATAATCTATTAAACTTGTCATCACAATGCTCCATGCCCCTGTCATCACAATGCTCCATGCCCTTGTCATCACAATGCTCCATGACCCCTGTCATCACAATGCTCTGTGACTCCAGTCATCACAATGCTTCATAACATTTGTCATCACAGTGGTCCATGCCCACATCATCACAAGGCTCTGTGACCTTTGTAACCACAATACTCCATGAACTTTTCATCACAATGCTCCGTGACCCTTGTCATCACAATGCTCCATGCCTTTGTCAGAACAATGCTCCATGACCCTTGTTATCACAATGTGCCACGTGATTTTCATCACAACGGTCCACAACCTTGTCATCGTAATGCTCCATAAACCTTGTAATCACAATGCTCCATGCACTTCTCATCAAAATGCTCTCTCAACAGAGATATCACAATGTTCCATCACTAGTCATCACAATACTCCCTCACCCCTGTAATCACAATGTTCCATGACCCCTGTCATCACAATGCTACATCCCCTTATCATCACAATGTTCCATGACCCCTGACATCACAATGTTCCATAACCCCTGTCATCAAAATGCTCCATGACCCTTTTCATCCCAAAGCTCCATGACCCCTGACATCACAATGTTCTATAACCCCTGTCATCAAAATGTTCCATTACACTTTTCATCAAATTGCTGCATGACCCTGTCATCAAAATGCTCCCTGCCCTTCTCATCACAATGCACCACGCCCTTGACATCAAAATGCTCCATGACTTTTGTCATCACAAAGCTCCATAACCCTTGGAATCACAGTGTTCCATGAACCCTCTCATCACATTGTTCCATGCCCTTGTCATCACAAAGCTCCATGACGCTTGTCAAAACAATGTTCGATGCCCTTCTCATCACAATGCTCCATGCCCTTGTCATTACAATCCTCCATGACCCATGGATCACAGTGTTCCGTGACCTTGTCATCACAATGCTCCATGCCCACTCTCATCACAATAATCCATGAAACTTTTCAGACCAATGCTCCATGCCCTTCTCATCACAATGCTCCATTACCCCTGTCATAACAATGCTCCATGACCACTGCCATCACAATGTTCCACACCATTGTCATCACAATGCTCCAAGACCCCTGTAATCACAATGCTCCATGCCCTTGTCATCACAAAGCTCAATGACGCATGTCATCAGAATGCTCCATGGCCTTCTCATCACAATGCTCCTTGCCCTTGTCATCACAATGCTCCAAGACCCCTGTAATCACAATGCTCCATGCCCCTTTTCATCTCAATGCTCCATGAACCCTGTCATCACAATGCACCATGCCCATCACCATAATGCTTCAGGCTATTGTCATCACAATGAAATCAAAATGCTCCATGACCTCTGTCATCACAATGCTCTGAACCCTTGTGATCACAATGTTCCATAAAACTTATCATCACAACACCCCATGACGCTCATCATCACAATTATCCATGGTCTTCTCATCACAATGCTCCATGAACTTTGTCATCACAATGCTCAATACACTTGTCATCACAATGCTCCGTGACACTTGTCGTCAGTATGCTCCTTGAACCCTGTCATGACAAGGCTCCATGCCTTTTTCATAACAATGATCCATGCCATTTTCATCACAATACTCCATGCCCTTGTCAGCACAAAGCTCCATGACGCATGTCATCAGAATGCTCCATGGCCTTCTCATCACAATGCTCCAAGACCCCTGTAATCACAATGCTCCATGCCCCTTTTCATCAGAATGTTCCATGAGAATTGTCATCACAAGGCTCCATGGACTTCCCATCACAATGCTCCAGGACCTTGTCATCACAGTGCTCAATTCCCTTCTCATTACAATGCTCCATGACCCCTGTCATCACAATACTCCATGAACATATTCAGCCCAATGCTTCATGACCTTCTCATCACAATGCTCCATGACCCATATCATCACAATCCTCCATGACCACTGTCATCACAACACTCCATGACCCCTGACAACACAATGATCCGGGACTCTTGTCATCACAATGCTCCATTCCCTTGTCATCACAATGCTCCATGAACATTTTCAGCCCAATGCTCCATGACACTTGTCATCACAATGATCCATGCCCTTGTCATCCCAATGCTCCATGACCCCTGTAATCACAATGCTCCGTGACGCTTATCATCACAGTGCTCCATGACCACTGTCATCACAACACTCCATGACCCCTGACAACACAATGATCCGGGACTCTTGTCATCACAATGCTCCATTCCCTTGTCATCACAATGCTCCATGAACATTTTCAGCCCAATGCTCCATGACACTTGTCATCACAATGATCCATGCCCTTGTCATCCCAATGCTCCATGACCCCTGTAATCACAATGCTCCGTGACGCTTATCATCACAGTGCTCCATGACACTTATCATCACAATTCTCCATGCCTGTGTCATCAAAATCCTACATGACCTTGTCATCACAATGCTCCATGAGCTTGTCATCACAATACTCCATTACCATTTTCATCACAATCCTCCATGAACCTTGGGATCACATTGCTCCATGCCCTTGTCATCACAATGCTCCATGCTCCTTGAAATCAAAATGGTCCATGACCTCTGTCATCACAATGCTCCAACCCCTTGTGATCACAATGTTCCATAACACTTGTCATCACAACACTCCATGATGACTGTCATGACAATACTCCATGCACTTGTCGTCACAATGCTCCATGACCTTTGTCATCACAATTCTCAATACACTTGTCATCACAATGCTCCCTGACACTTGTCGTCAGAATACTCCTTGAACACTGTCATGAAAAGGCACCATGCCTTTTTCATCAGAATGCTCCATGCCCTTTTCATCACAACGCTCCACGTCATTGTCATCACAATACTCCACAAGCTTGTCATCAGAATGCTCCATGATCATTGTCTTCAGAATGCTCCATGACCCCTGTCATCACAATGCTCCATACCCCTTGTCATTACAGTGTTCCATGACGCTCGTCATCACAATTATCCATGGTCTTCTCATCACAATGCTCCACAGTCTTGCCATCACAATGCTCCATGCCTTGGTCATCACGATGCTCCACGTCCCCAGTCATCACAATGCTCCATGACCCCTGTCATCACAATGCTCCATACCCCTTGTCATTACAGTGCTCCATGACGCTCGTCATCACAATTATCCATGGTCTTCTCATCACAATGCTCCACGGTCTTGCCATCACAATACTCCATGCCCTGGTCATCACAATGCTCCATGTCCCCTGTCATCACAATTCTCCACGTTCTTGGCATCACTATGCTCCATGATACTTCTCATCACAGTGTTACATGCTTTGTCCTCACAATTCTCTATGCACTTGTCATCGTAATGCTCCATGACCCCTGTCATAGCAAGCTCCATGTGATTGTCATCACAATGCTTCATGAACATGTCATCAAAATTCTCAATGGCCCTTGTTATCAAAATGCGCCATGACCCTTGTCATCACAATGCTCCAAGCCCTTGTCATCAAAATGCTCCATTACCTTTGTCATCACAATCCTCCATGACACTTGGCATCACAATGCTACATTCCATTGTCATTGCAATAGACCATGACATATGTCATCACAATGCTCCCTGACACCCTTCTTCACAATACTCCATGACCTTCTCATCACAATGCTCCATGCCCTTGTCATCACAATGCGCCATGCCCACTGTCATCACAATAATCCATGAAACTTGTCAGAAAAATGCTCCATGACCCTGTCATCACAAGGCTCCATGCCCTTTCATCACAATGCTCTATGACCCCTGTCATCACAATGCTCTGTGACTCCAGTTATCACAATGCTTCATGACCTTTGTCATCAAAATGGTCCATGCCCTCGTCATCACAAGACTCTGTGACATTTGTGACCACAACACTCCATGAACATTTCATCACAGTGCTCGGTGACACTTGTCATCACAATGCTCCATGCCTTTGTCAGCACATTACTCCATGACACATGGCATCAAATGTGCCATGCGCTTGTCATCACAATGCTCCACATCGCTGTCATCACAATGCTCCACAAACCTTGTCATCACAATGCTCCATGCGTTTGTCAGCACAATGATCCATGACCCATGTCATCACAATGTGCCCTGCGTTTCTCATCACAATGCTCCACAGCCTTGTCATCACAATGCTCCATGCACCTCTCATCAAAATGCTCTCTCACCACTGATATCACAATGTTCCATCACTAGTCAACACGATACTCCCTCCACCCTGTCATCCCAATGTTCCATGACCCTTGTCACAACAATCCTACATGCTCTTATCATCACAATGCTCCATGACCCCTGACATCACAATGTTCCATAACCCCTGTCATCACAATGCTCCATGACCCTTTTCATCACAATGCTCCATGACCCCTAACATCACAATGTTCCATAAACACTGTCATCAAAATGTTCCATGACCCTTTTCATCCAATTGCTCCATGACCCTGTCATCACAATGCTCCCTGCCCTTCTCATCACAATGCACCACGCTCTTGTCATCAAAATGCTCCATGGCCTATGTCATCACAAAGCTCCATGACCCTTGGAATCACAATGCTCCATGCCATTGTCATCACAAAGCTCCATGAAACCTCTCATCACATTGCTCCATGCCGTTGTCATCACAAAGCTCCATGACGCTTGTCATCACAATGCTCCATGCCCTTGTCATTGCAATCCTCCATGACACATGTATCACTGTGTTCCGTGCCCTTGTCATCACAATGCTCCATGCTCACTCTCATCACAATAATCCATGAAACTTTTCAGACCAATGCTCCATGCCCTTGTCATCACAATGCTCCATTACACCTGTCATAACAATGCTCCATGACCCCTGCCATCACAATGTTCTACGGCCTTGTCATCACAAGACTCCATGGCCCTTGTCATCACAATGCTCCAAGACCCCTGTAATCACAATGCTCCATGCCCATGTCATCACAAAGCTCCCTGACGCATGTCATCAGAATGCTCCATGGCCTTCTCATCACAATACTCCATGCCCTTGTCATCACAATGCTCCAAGACCCTTGTTATTACAATGATCCATGCCTCTTTTCATCTCAATGCTCCATGAACCCTGTCATCACAATGCACCATGCCCATCATCATAATGCTTCATGCTATAGTCATCACAATGAAATCAAAATTCTCCATGACCTCTCTCATCACAATGCTCCAAACCCTTGTGATCACAATGTTCCATAACACTTGTCATCACAACGCCCCATGACGCTGGTCATCACAATTATCCATGGACTTCTCATCACAATGCTCCATGACCTTTGTCATCACAATTCTCAATACACTTGTCATGCTCCCTGATACTTGTCATCAGTATGCTCATTGAACCCTGTCATGACAAGTCTCCATGCCTTTTTCATCACAATGATCCATGCCCTTTTCATCACAATGCTCCATGCCATTGTCATCACAATACTCCACAAGCTTGTCATCAGAATGCTCCGTGACACTTTTCATCTCAATGATCCATGACCCCTGTCATCACAATGCTCCATGACACCTGTCATCACAATGCTCCATGCCCCTTGTCATTACAGTGCTCCATGATGTTTGTTATCACAATTATCCATGGTCTTCTCATCACAGTGCTCCACGGTCTTGCCATCACAATGCTCCATGCCCTGGTCATCACAATGCTCCATGTCCCCAGTCATCACAATTCTCCATGACCCCTGTCATCACAATGCTCCATACCACTTGTCATTACAGTGCTCCATGACACTCGTAATCACAATTGTCCATAGTCTTCTCATCACAATGCTCCACGCCCTTGTCATCAAAATGCTCCATGACCCTTGTCATCAAAATGCTCCATGGCCACTGTCATAACAATGCTCCATGACCCCTGTCATCACAAGGCTCCATACCACTTGTCATTACAGTGCTCCATGACGCTCCTCATCACAATTATCCATGGTCTTCTGATCACAATGCTCCACGGTCTTGTCATCACAGTGCTCCATGCCTTGGGCATCACAATGCTCCATGTCCCCGGTCATCACAATGCTCCATGACCACTGTCATCACAATGCTCTATACCCCTTGTCATTACAGTGCTCCATGACCCTCGTCATCACAATTATCCATGATCTTCTCATCACAGTGCTCCACGACCTTGCCATCACAAGGCTCCATGCCCTGGTCATCACAAAGCTCCATGTCCCCAGTCATCACAATGCTCCATGTCCCCGGTCATCACAATGCTCCATGACCACTGTCATCACAATGCTCTATACCCCTTGTCATTACAGTGCTCCATGACGCTCGTCATCACAATTATCCATGGTCTTCTCATCACAGTGCTCCACGGTCTTACCATCACAATGCTCCATGCCCTGGTCATCACAATGCTCCATGTCCCCTGTCATCACAATTCTCCACGTTCTTGGCATCACTATGCTCCATGATACTTCTCATCACAGTGTTACATGTTTTGTCATCACAATTCTCTATGCACTTGTCATCGCAATGCTCCATGACCCCTGTCATAGCAAGCTCCATGTGATTGTCATCACAATGCTTCATGAACATGTCATCAAAATTCTCAATGGCCCTTGTTATCACAATGCTCCATGACCCTTGTCATCACAATGCTCCAAGCCCTTGTCATCAAAATGCTCCATTACCTTTGTCATCACAATCCTCCATGACACTTGGCATCACAATGCTACATTCCATTGTCATTGCAATAGACCATGACATATGTCATCACAATGCTCCCTGACACCCTTCTTCACAATACTCCATGACCTTCTCATCAAAATGCTCCATGCCCTTGTCATCACAATGCGCCATGCCCACTGTCATCACAATAATCCATGAAACTTGTCAGAAAAATGCTCCATGACCCTGTCATCACAATGCTCCATGCCCTTTCATCACAATGCTCTATGACCCCTGTCATCACAATGCTCCGTGACTCCAGTCATCACAATGCTTCATGACCTTCGTCATCACAATGGTCCATGACCTCGTCATCACAAGGCTCTGTGACCTTTGTGACCACAACACTCCATGAACATTTCATCACAATGCTCGGTGACCCTTGTCATCACAATGCTCCATGCCTTTGTCAGCACATTACTCCATGACACATGGCATCAAATGTGCCATGTGCTTGTCATCACAATGCTCCACATCGTTGTCATCACAATGCTCTATAAACCTTGTCATCACAATGCTCCATGCGTTTGTCAGCACAATGTTCCATGACCCATGTCATCACAATGTGCCCTGCGTTTCTCATCACAATGCTCCACAGCCTTGTCATCACAATGCTCCATGCACCTCTCATCAAAATGCTCTCTCACCACTGATATCACAATGTTCCATCACTAGTCAACACAATACTCCCTCCACCCTGTCATCCCAATGTTCCATGACCCTTGTCACAACAATCCTACATGCTCTTATCATCACAATGCTCCATGACCCCTGACATCACAATGTTCCATAACCCCTGTCATCACAATGCTCCATGACCCTTTTCATCACAATGCTCCATGACCCCTAACATCACAATGTTCCATAAACACTGTCATCAAAATGTTCCATGACCCTTTTCATCCAATTGCTCCATGACCCTGTCATCACAATTCTCCCTGCCCTTCTCATCACAATGCACCACGCCCTTGTCATCAAAATGCTCCATGGCCTATGTCATCACAAAGCTCCATGACCCATGGAATCACAATGCTCCATGCCATTGTCATCACAAAGCTCCATGAAACCTCTCATCACATTGCTCCATGCCGTTGTCATCACAAAGCTCCATGACGCTTGTCATCACAATGTTCCATGCCCTTGTCATTGCAATCCTCCATGACACATGTATCACTGTGTTCCGTGCCCTTGTCATCACAATGCTCCATGCTCACTCTCATCACAATAATCCATGAAACTTTTCAGACCAATGCTCCATGCCCTTGTCATCACAATGCTCCATTTCACCTGTCATAACAATGCTCCATGACGCCTGCCATCACAATGTTCTACGGCCTTGTCATCACAAGACTCCATGACCCTTGTCATCACAATGCTCCAAGACCCCTGTAATCACAATGCTCCATGCCCATGTCATCACAAAGCTCCCTGACGCATGTCATCAGAATGCTCCATGGCCTTCTCATTACAATACTCCATGCCCTTGTCATCACAATGCTCCAAGACCCTTGTTATTACAATGATCCATGCCTCTTTGCATCTCAATGCTCCATGAACCCTGTCATCACAATGCACCATGCCCATCATCATAATGCTTCATGCTATTGTCATCACAATGAAATCAAAATTCTCCATGACCTCTCTCATCACAATGCTCCAAACCCTTGTGATCACAATGTTCCATAACACTTGTCATCACAACGCCCATGACGCTGGTCATCACAATTATCCATGGACTTCTCATCACAATGCTCCATGACCTTTGTCATCACAATTCTCAATACACTTGTCATCACAATGCTCCCTGACACTTGTCATCAGTATGCTCATTGAACCCTGTCATGACAAGTCTCCATGCCTTTTTCATCACAATGATCCATGCCCTTTTCATCACAATGCTTCATGCCATTGTCATCACAATACTCCACAAGCTTGTCATCAGAATGCTCCATGACCCTTGTCATCTCAATGATCCATGACCCCTGTCATCACAATGCTCCATGACACCTGTCATCACAATGCTCCATGCCCCTTGTCATTACAGTGCTCCATGATGTTCGTTATCACAGTTATCCATGGTCTTCTCATCACAATGCTCCACGGTCTTGCCATCACAGTGCTCCATGCCTTGGGCATCACAATGCTCCATGTCCCCGGTCATCACAATGCTCCATGACCACTGTCATCACAATGCTCTATACCCCTTGTGATTACAGTGCTCCATGACACTCGTCATCACAATTATCCATGATCTTCTCATCACAGTGCTCCACGATCTTGCCATCACAAGGCTCCATGCCCTGGTCATCACAATGCTCCATGTCCCCAGTCATCACAATGCTCCATGACCCCTGTCATCACAATGCTCCATACCACTTGTCATTACAGTGCTCCATGACGCTCGTCATCACAATTATCCATGGTCTTCTCATCACAGTGCTCCACGGTCTTGCCATCACAATGCTCCATGCCCTGGTCATCACAATGCTCCATGTCCCCAGTCATCACAATGCTCCATGACCCCTGTCATCACAATGCTCCATACTGCTTGTCATTACAGTGCTCCATGACACTCGTAATCACAATTGTCCATGGTCTTCTCATCACAATGCTCCATGCCCTTGTCATCAAAATGCTCCATGACCATTGTCATCACAATGCTCCATGACCACTGTCATAACAATGCTCCATGACCCCTGTCATCACAAGGCTCCATACCACTTGTCTTTACAGTGTTCCATGATGCTCCTCATCACAATTATCCATGGTCTTCCCATCACAATGCTCCACGGTCTTGCCATCACAGTGCTCCATGCCTTGGACATCACAATGCTCCATGTCCCCGGTCAACACAATACTCCCTCACCCCTGTCATCACAATATTCCATGACCCTTGTCACAACAATGCTACATGCCTTTATCATCACAATGCTCCATTCCCCTGACATCACAATGTTCCATAACCCCTGTCATCACAATGCTCCCTGCCCTTCACAACAGAATGCACCACACCCTTGTCATCAAAATGCTCCATGACCTTTGTCATCACAAAGCTCAATGACCCTTGTCATCACAATGCTGCATGCCATTGTCATCACAATGCTCCATGAACCCTCTCATCACATTGTTCCATGCCCTTGTCATCACAGGCTCCATGATGCTTTTCATCACAATGCTCGATGCCATTCTTATCACAATGCTCCATGCTCTTCTCATTACAATCCTCCATGACCCATGTATCACAGTGGTCCATGCCCTTGTCATCACAATGCTCCTTGCCCCCTCTCATCACAATAATCCATGAAACTTTTCAGACCAATGCTCCATGCCCTTGTCATCACAATGCTCCATTACCCCTGTCATAACAATGCTCCATGACCCCTGCCATCACAATGTTCCACAGCCTTGTCATCACAAGGCTCCATGACCCTTGTCATCACAATGCTCCAAGACCCCTGTAATCACAATGTTCCATGCCCTTGTCATCACAAAGCTCAATGACGCATGTCAACAGAATGCTCCATGGCCTTCTCATTCACGATGTTCCATGCCTTTGTCATCACAATGCTCCAAGACTCCTGTAATCGCAATGCTCCATGCCCCTTTTCATCTCAATGCTCCATGAACCCTGTCATCACAATGCACCATGCCCATCATCATAATGCTTCAGGCTATTGTCATCACAATGAAACCAAAATGCTCCATGACCTCTGTCATCACAATGCTCCAAATCCTTGAGATCAATATGTTCCATAACACTTATCATCACAACGCCCCATGACGCTCGTCATCACAATTATCCATCGTCTTCTCATCACAATGCTCCATGACCTTTGTCATCACAATACTCAATACCCTTGTCATCACAATGCTCCCTGACACTTGTTGTCAGTTTGCTCCTTGAACCCTGTCATGACAAGGCTCCATGCCTTTTTCATCACAATGATCCATGCCCTTTTCATCACAGTGCTCCAAGACCGCTGTAATCACAATGCTCCATGCCCTTGTCCTCACAAAGCTCCATGATGCATGTCATCAGAACGCTCCATGGCCTTCTCATCCCAATGCTCCATGCCCTTGTCATCACAATGCTCCAAGACCCCTGTAATCACAATGCTCCATGGTACTTTTCATCAGAATGCTCCATGAGACTTGTCATCACAAGGCTCCATGGTCTTCTCATCACAGTGCTCCAGTACCTGGTAATCACAATGCTCCATGACCCCTGTCATCACAGTACTCCATGGACATTTTCAGCCCAATGCTCCATGACCTTCTCATCACAATGCGCCATGACCCCTGTCATCACAATGCTCCATGACCACTGTCATCACAACGCTCCATGAACCCTGACAACACAATGATCCGGGACTTTTGTCATTAAAATGCTCCATGACCATTGTCATCACAATGATCCATGTGCTTGTCATCCCAATGCTCCATGACCCCTGTAATCACAATGCTCCGTGATGCTTCTCATCACAGTGCTCCATGAACCTTGTCATCATAATGCTCCTTGCCTTTGTCAACAAAATGGTACATAATCTTGTCATCACAATTCTCCATGCGCTTGTCATCACAATCCTCCATGACCATTGGGATCGCATTGCTTCATGCCCTTGCCATCTCTCTCTTTCCTTTCTGGTTTTTACAGATATTCGGATGTCCCTTTTGACCGGTGGTAAGTGACAATTCTTTGTAGTGTGGATTTGTATTGCGCGCTTGCTTGATTGGCCAAAAAGGGCGTATGCGTTTTCTTCTGAATATATTCAGGAGAAAAGGCATACGCCCTTTTTGGCCAAGTGAATATCTGTCCAAGTTGGGATGCTTTTCCTGTGCTTTAAAGGCGATTCCAATTTACCTCTTGAAATATGTTTTGTGCAATTCTGCCTCATTTTCAAGTCCGCTTCATTGCCTTCCCTCAACAGATTTTTGGAAGAGAGTAGTCCTTTATAAGTCTGCAGGTTTGTGAATTGCTGTGCCCCTGAGCTCCAATTTTCAAATCCCATCT